>NC_022026.1:34446725-34447514 GCF_000317375.1 Microtus ochrogaster
ATCAAAGGAAATGCTATAAATGAATAGTGATGGTGTGACTTTATACATGATTTGTGTAAAATACTAAGTAGAAACATAGCAACATGAAAAAAAAAACCCTCTGTTCTAGGGCCAAGATTCCTCTGAAAACCTTTGCTCTTATCATTTCTCCTAGCTATCCTTCACTCTTTTTTTTGTTTCTTGGTTTCTTATTGATTTTATTGAGCTCTAAATTTTTTTCTGCTCCCTTCCCTTCCTCTCTCTTCTTCAACCCTCTCTCATGGTCTCCATGCTCCCAATTTACTCAGGAGATCTTGTTTCCACTTCCCATGTATATTAGATCCATGTAAGTCTCTCTTGGGTTCCTCATTGTTGTCTAGGTTCTCTAGGATTTTGATTTGTATGATTTTTTTTTGCTTTATGTTTAAAAACCACTTATGAGTATGTACATATGATAATTCTCTTTCTGGGTCTGGGTTACCTCACTCAATATGATGTTTTCTAGCTCCATTCATTTGCCTGAAATTTCAATATTTCTTTCTGCTTTGTAGTATTCCATCGTGTAAATGTACCACATTTTCCTTATCCATTCTTTGGCAGAGGGGCATTTAGATAGTTTCCAGGTTCTGGCTATGACAAACATGCTGCTATAAACATAATTGAGCACATGTCCTGGTTGACATGGTATTGCTGTATCTTGAGGAATGTTGTTTCCTAATTTTCTGAGAAATCACCACACTGACATCCAACTTGCACTCCCATCAGCAATGCAGTAGTGTTCCCTTTACCCCATAACCTCTCCAGCATAAA
>NC_022026.1:34447836-34479472 GCF_000317375.1 Microtus ochrogaster
GTTATATTTAGGAAGTGGTCTCTTGTGCCAGTGCATTCAAGTGTACATCCCACTTTTTCTTCTATGAGGTTCAGTGTGACCGACTTTATGTTGAGGTCTTTGATCCATTTGGACTTGAGTTTTGTGCATAGTGATAGATATGGGTCTATTTTCATTCTTCTACACTTTGATATCCAGTTATGCCAGCACCATCTGTTAAATATGCTTTCTTTTTTCTATTTTATATTTTTTGCTTTTTTGTCAAAAATCAGGTGTTTGTAGGTGTGTGGATTAATATCTGGGTCTTTGATTCGGTTCCATTGGTCTGTTTTTATGCCAATACCAGGCTGTTTTCAGTACTTTAGTTCTTTAGTAGACTTTGGAGTCAGGGATTGTGATGCCTCCAGAAGTTCTTTTATTGTACAGGATTGTTTTTGGCTATCCTGGGTTTTTTGCTTTTCCATATGAAGTTGAGTTACTCTGAGATATTTTATGTTATTTAACCATTGATTTTTCATTATGTTCTGTTTTGGACATTTGAGCTGGTCCATCTGGATTGAGCACTACTACTACTTATGGTCTAGTTGAACCACCTATACTAACTAGTCTTTACATCCTGCTTTTCAGGGCTTCTTGGTCAGTCCCTCCTTGAGGAAATACGTTCTCTAACAAAACAGTTAAGAATTATTTGCTAGGGCCTAGTGTGAGGAAGTTAAGAGAGTGTCACTTTTTTGGTAGAGATATTGGGACCTCACCTTTCTCTTGTGTCTTTGCTTCCTGACTTTTGTAAAGAATTCTTTCGTATGCTCTTCCCAAAGGGAAAAAGGCCAAGAGACTACAGAGTAAAATGTCTGTGTCTTTGAGGAAAAAAAACCTTCTTGCTTTAAAGAGATTTTTGTCCCAGCAATGAAAATCTGACTAACAGTAACCCTAGGGAAGCATACTACCTGTGGGCTTTCAGCTATTTAATGATGGGCTCTAGGGTGAGGGTGCAAAACAATAATGTTTTCCAATTTTTCATGGTGCAAACACTCCAATCATGCCCTTGTGTTTAAACTACTAAAATTTATTTTGCTTTCAATGTTCCTAAACATGTAACAGCCGGTAGGAATCTGTAACATGATTCTACCAACCTCCATTATAATACACAGCACTTAACTGTTACAAGGAGAGTGGACCCGTTGTTTGTCCCAGCTGCCTGGCTAGCTTACACGTGAAATAACCACACAGAAATTATATTAATTAAATTATTGCTTGGCCCATTATCTCTAGCCTGTTATTGGCTAACTCTCACATCTGGATTTAACCCATTTCTATTAATCTGTATCACCATGTGGCAGTGGCCTACCGAGAAAGAGTAAGCACGTCTGTCTCTGGTGGCTCCATGGTGTCTCTCTGACTCTACTTCCTTACTCCCAGAATTCACTTTTGTCTTCTCTACCTACCTAAGTTCTGCCCTATCAGGCCAAGCAGTTTTTTTTATTGATTAACCAATGAAAGCAACACATAAACAGAAGGACCTCCTTCACCACTTAACACTGACAGAACATTCACTATATAAAATTCAGTGGAACAGGGTTTACATATGGCTCCAAACAAAAATCAAAGGTGTTTGTCCATTCATTCAACAAGTTACCGAATTCCTTTCATGGTAGGTTGATGTGGGAGTGATTTCTTATTAATAAAGAAACTGTCTAGGCCCCTTGATAGGCCAACCCTTAGGTGGGTGGAGTAAACAGAACAGAATTCTGGGAGAAAGACAAGGAGTCGCCATGATTGTCCCACTCCAGACAGACGCAGGTTAAGATCTTTCCTGGTAAGCCAGCTCGTGGGCTACAAAGATTAATAGAAATGGGTTAGATTAATATGTAAGAGCTAGCCAATAAGAGGCTGGAACTAATGGGGCCAGGCAGTGTTTAAAAGAATACAGTTTCCGTGTAATTATTTCGGGTATAAAGCTAGCCGTGCAGGCGGCTGGGTGCTGGGGACGCAGCCCTGCCGCTCTTAATTCAACAGTAGGTGTCAGGGAAATAAAGATGAGGAGGAAACAATGTTTGCCCTCAAGTGATCAGTGGAGTTTAGAGGAATGACATATATAAATAGATAAATTACAGTCCAGAGCAATAAATAACAGAACAGATGTTTGTGACAACTGATTCAGTATTCATTCTGGTCCCTGTTGGGGGTAAGGGTACCGAAAAGGTGACCCATTTTCTTGACTTCTTTATATGAGCCCATACTTTTAATTTCTGAACAACTTTTATGGATGTATTATGTAGAGATTCCTTTTAGATTTTAGTAAAATGAAAGAGTATATCAGCTCCTTTGTGAAGGAAACTGGTGACATGTATGCTTCTTATTGTACCTAGAATTAGATTTTAATTATCTGCCATACCGATTCCTGAAACAAAAGAGTAGATGGGGTAGTGTCTTTTGAGAACTGAAGAGATATAGACCTCAGGAATATGCATAATAAGGAATATGCCTTATGCAAATTATATCTCATTTTAGAAAACCTGAAGGCATCAGACAGTTGCAGGTATTTCTAAAAGAATAAAAATGCCAGTATTAATTGTTTGGGTTAGTGGTTAGTACTTCATTCAAGGTATTGAATCTAAGAAGTGTTTGCAAGACTCTGAATCTATTTTAAAACTAAAGATCAAGCAAAAAAGATTTTTTAAAACGGGAGTAACTTAATGGGTTATTTCTCATCTGATTACTACTAAATGTAATTTATTCCAACCACTGATCATACATGTTATTACAAGTCCCTCATAGAGATAGGATGGATAGAAATAATGAATTTTTTTAAAAAAAAAATTCTTTAGTCTTCTTTGTTCTAGGACTCTGTTTGTCCATCACTTTTATATTGGCTCACACAAGCCAAAATTATATTTTAACATCATGGTCAGAGTGTGAAAAAAAGAGTTTGGGGTGCATCAAAAACCAATCTTGATGTGATAGAACAGTGTGCCAGAAAACAAAGTTGTTATGCTTCTTTCTCTTCTGCCTGCCCTATGTGGACCTATGAGTGAGGTGATGATTTAGTGCAGAATTCTTGATCGTTCACAAGGAGCCCTACTGAGCAAGCTTGCTTTGGTTTTTCATAGGATTATAGGAGACAGAATGAAGGATGACACTTTGAAAGGAGAACAGTCAGGGACCTAGCAACCAGCCACAACCTCCTAATTCCTTTCGAGGCCTAAGGGCACTCTGTTGGAATTTTCAGGCAGAGTGACAGGAAGGCTTTAAATTTTACACCCAGTCAGTACAAAATAGTAGAATCAGAAGAAAGTGAATAAAAAAGACTCAGTGACCATTTGGATTTATTCTTATGTTATTTAATGGTTTACTTTTCTGTTCATTTGTAGTTTTCCATTCGGTTTTACTTTTCTATTGACTTTTGAATACAAACAAATCTGAAATTTTTTATTCCAAAATGGAGTTTATGAATATATTGATATGTCTTCTCTAGAAGAATATTCATGTGGAGACATATCTGCTGGTTGGGGTAACCATCAAAATTGACTATCCAGACTGGCACTTTTGAGATTAGGAGGTGCTGCTATTAATATCCCATGGTCATGGATTTGGACACAAAGTCCCATCCCAAATCAGGAGCTATTGCAAATCTTAACTTCTGGGGGAGGAAGCATCAGCTCTATCTAAAAGTGTAGCTTCTAATGAGTTGACTGTATCCCACTTGAAAGTCACACACCCAAGAATACTTGGGCAGCACAAATTGGCCTTGGTGAAGGAAAAGAACACTGAAAGATACAAGGTTAGGTGGACAGGAAAGGGGGGTGGATCTGGAAAGAGTTGGTGGGGGGAGTATGGTAAATATGATAAAACCATGCATGAAATTCTGAAAGAACTAGTAAAAATATATAAAAAGTATCCTATAGTCATAATTATGCTCTGAGATCTGGAATCAATGACAACATAAAAGTAAAATGAGACATATGGCTACCCTAGATACGGGTCATTTTATTGGTTATCAGGTTGCCATTTGAATTTCATTGAAACCTCTGAAAAACATGTGAAACTATGTCAGTTTTTAAAAGATGGTGTGGGATTCATGTGTATTCATATCATGGAAATTTCAATAGGCCCCAAAAGTACTGATTCTCCCCCTTATGACTAAACCAATAGAGTGCGAAGCCTTTCAAAGTTAAATGATCCTTTGCTAGGGTCATTACTTCCCCTCCAGCTCTCTTGAGCTTATGTACCTACACTCCACAGGCCTCAGAAACCTTTACCTACTCTATATTTCTGTGGCAACTGTCTGAGCCTAAGCTTTCTGCATCTCATTTGGACGGTAGCAAAAATCTAACTGATCTCTCTGCCTTCACTCTTCCTACATGTCAAATCCGTTCTCAATTTCACAAGCAAAAGGGTTCTAGAAAATGTAAAGCCCCAGAGCAGTCTTCTTTTTCAAAATATATCAGTAGCTACCCCTCTCACCACCACCATGCAGAGCACAGAATAGGCCCCATAAATTCACCCATAGCTGAATCTTTAGCTTCCTGCTTAGCAGTCATAAATTGTTTCCATCTCTCTGCATAATCCATAGCATATTTTACTTTGCAATTATTTATAATTGAACTTATTATCATGTTTAGAAGGCTATGTAAATGGTCCTTTTTCAGGAAAAGTCTGATATTTGACTTCTGAATATCTGAGTCTATCACGTCTATCATTTAAAAAGCCATTCATAAACAGGAAAAACCACTCGTTTGGTGAATGTTTCATGACAAATATATTGCTATGTAACTACCACTGTGCTGGCTAGTATTGTGTCAATTTGACACATGCTATACTCATTTGGGAAGAGAGAACCTCAGTAGACTCCCCTAGACTGGGCTGTAGTCAAGCCTGTAGGGCATTTTCTTAGTGTTGATAAGGGAGGGCCCAGCCCACCATGTACTATCCCTTGCTTGTGACCCTGGGCTCTCTGACAAAGTAGGTTGAGCAAACCATGAGCAGAAAGTCAGTAAGCAGCATCCCTCCAGGGCCTGTGCATCAGCTCTTGCTTCCAGATTCCTGTCCCGCTTGAGTTCCTGTCCTGACTTCCCTCTGTGATGAACTGTTACCTGAAAATGTAAGAGGAAAGTAACCCTTTCCAACCAAACCACATTTGGTCATCTAGGGAAACCTTAAGACAATCAGCAATGTAATCAATATCCAGCTCTACCATAGTCTCCCCACTTCAAAAGTATTCTTTATCACCTGCACATTACACCATTATTTCCTGCCAATTGCCAATCTGTTTTGCATCCTTATAGTTTTGCCTTTTTGAAGGATATTATGTAAATGGAATCGTACAATGTATATGTTTCACATTGTGGAATGACTTAGAGACTCATTCATGTTCTTGCATGAATTGATAGGTTCTTTTTATTGCTGAATAGTGTTCCATTGTATGGCTGCGTTATGTTTTACTTTTTCATTTCACTGTTAGAGAGATTCTGGGTTCTTCTTGCAATTTGAGTTGTTTCCAGTTGTGGATAATTACACATAAAGTTGCTATGAACATTCTTAAACAAGTTTTTGTGTTAACGTGGATTTTCATTCCACTTGGATAGAAGCCCAGGAGTGGAATTTCTGGATGGTATGGCTGAATGTACGCTTGTAAGAAAACTGCCAGTGTTCTCCAAAACGGCTGTACTATGTTGCACTGCCACAGGCAATGAATGAGAGTTTCATTTCTTCCCGAGTCTCAGCAACACTTGGAATGGTCTGCACTGTTAATGTAAATCATTCTAAAATGTGTGGCGCTGGATGTCACTGTGATTTTACTTTCAGTTTCACAAAAACTGAACAGTGTCTTCCCCTAAGAAAAATGCTCATTTGACACCTATGAAGTATGTCATCTTGGGTGAAGTGACTTTTCAGATATGTTGCCTATTTTAAGGACATGTGTTAGAGGTTATTGTTGGGTGCTAAGAGCTTTTATGTATTTTAGTGGCAAATCTTTTATTATATATGTACTGTAAAACTCTTCTAGCCTACAACTGCAGTTTCACTTGTGTGTGTGTGTGTGTGTGTGTGTGTGCGCCCGCACGCGTGTGCGCGCATATGTGCATGTACTTGCACACACAAGTAGAGGCCAGAGAATGAGCTTGGTTCTCTTCTTCTAGCACTCTCTGTTCTGGGTTTTGATACAGAGTTGCTCACTGGACCCAGAGCTTACCAATTGCCTAAGTTGCCTGGCAGCAAGTTCCAGAGAGACTCCTGTCGTCTTTGATCCCATGACTAGAGATACAGGCTTGAATTTTCACACCTGGCTTTTTACATGGGTCGTAGGGATCTAAAGCAAGGTCCTTATGCTTGTGTGGCAAGCACGTTATCCACCGTATCTTCATTTGCTATATATGTGTTTGTATAGCATTTGCATAGATTCTTTGGTGAACTATCTCTTGAAAACTTGGCCTTTATTGGAGTTTTAGCTTTCTTATTGTTAGGTATAGAAACTCCTTTTCCTAGTCTTTCAAACTATTTTTTAGAGAGTTTAAATTTTATTCTATGTGCATGAATGTTCTGTCTGCATGTACATATGTGTATCACATATGTATGTGTCTGATGTTTGTGAAAGCCCGAAGTAGGTACTGGATCCCCTGGAATTACATGGTTGTGAACCACCATATGGGTGCTGGGACTTGAACGCAGATCCTCTGCTAGACTAGCTAGTGCCCTTGATTGCTGAGCATCTCTGCAGTCAAGTTTTATATATTCTAAACATAATTCTTTTGTTAAAATGATAATTGAGACAGGTGGTGGGGCACATGCCTTTAATCCCAGCATTCAGGTGGCAGAGGCGTGCAGATCTCTGAGTTCAAGGGCAGCCTGGTCGACAGCTACACAGAGAAACCGTGTCTCAATAAAACAAACAAGAAGAAAAAATACAATTGCAAATATTTCTCTTCCATTCTGTGGTTTATTTTCCATTCCCTTAACTATTTTTTTACAGAGTGAAGGTTTATAATTTTGTTTTAGTTTAATTTCTTTCCTTTATGCACCATGATCTCAGTGCCAACATGATGGCCAACATGATGCATCCTGATTAGCTTTTGTCGTTAACTTGCCAAAACCTAAAGTAACCAACTAAAAGGAGACCTCAGTTGAAGACTTACAGTGCTCACCCAGACCTGTGGCCATCCTTGTGAAAGACTCTCTTGATTGATGGTTGATTTGGGTATGCCCAACCCACTTTGGGCAGCAACATCCCTGTTCAAGTAGGAGGTGACTCAATGCAGTTTCAGTTCCTGCTTTAGTTTCTGCCCTGGCTTCGACTGGTGACTGACTGTGACTTGGAAGTATAAGGTGAAACAAACCCCTTCCTCTCCCAAGTTATTTTTGTTAGTGGTATTTATCACAGCAAGAGAGATCAACAAAAAGAACAGGGGTACTATAGGAAAATACTACAGTCCAAATGGCTGAAACAAGGAAAATCTGTTTTCTCACAGTTTTGGAGGCTGAAATCCAAAATCAAAATGTTGATGTATCTGGCTTCTTCTCTCATGTCTTTTGCTTGCCTTCTCATCATACAACACGTGTTCTTTCTTCTTTGTGTGTGCACATGCTTATATCCTAGCGTTAATCATGTGTTATGGAGAAGCACAACAAATCAGAGATGGGCTCATGCAATTATGCCGGGTAAGAAGTACCATAACTTGCTGTCTACAAATAAAGACAGCAATGAAGTCAGTCAAGCACTGTGAAGTAGGGAATCTAATGTCCTCAGTCTAAGCAGAGGAGAGGATTGATGTCCTAGCTCAGCAGACAGAGTGCATTCTTCTGCCATTTCTCCTATTCAGCCCTTTACCCATAGAAATGCCTGCCTAATGATGACCATCTGCTTCACTTAGTCCATCAGTTCAAATGTCAGTCTTACTAGAAACATTTTTACAAACATACTCAGAAATCACATTTAGCTACATATTTGGGTCCCAGTAACACTGATACACAAATTAATCATTACAGTTTTAACTCCTCCTTTTTTTACTCTTTTTGGTTTTCTTTATTCTTATCATTTAAAAAATTAATTTACTTATTTTTATGTGTGTTAATGCTTTGCTTGGATATATTTGTGTATACTATATGTATGCCTTAAGCCTACAGAATCCAGAAAGTGGTGTCAGATCCTCTGCAACTGGACAGAGATCAGTTACTTGTGAGCTACCATGTGAATGTTGGGAACAAACTGCTCATCTGCAAGAGGAAGTGCTCTTATCCACTGACACCTCTCTCCAGCCCTATCTTATATAAAAACAAAAGGCATTGGCCATTTTGGATTTAGGTTCAAGTATATGAACTTATTTTTACCTTAATTTATAATTTAATGGTCTTTTCTCTAAATAAAGTTAAATACTTCTATACTGGGGATTAAGATTTTTTCTGTATATGGGTTTATGGGTTTGGAGGAATGCATAATTTAAATAATGACATAAGACCACAAATACTTTCTGCTAAATGGATATGATTTTTCCCATTTCTTCTTTCCTTCCTTCCTTCCTTCCTTCCTTCCTTCCTTCCTTCCTTCCTTCCTTCCTTCCTTCCTTTTCCTTTTTTTTTTGAGACAGGGTCTCCTTATGTTGTCTTCACTGGCCTTGAACACACTGAAACCAAACTCCTATCTCTGCCTCTCAAGGGGTAGGATTAAAGGCATGTACCACCATGTAAGGCAAAAATGGACTTGATTTTAATAGACAACATTGTAGAGTTACTTGTTGAGAACAGACTTATTTGTCCTAGGCTGCACTGCCTGTGCCTAGCAGCCATGCATGCTGCATGTAAGTAATCTCTCAGGAGGCTGAGACAGAATGATCACTGTGAGTTTTAGATGAGGTTGGACTACATAGTAAGATTCAGACAAACCTTACTACATTGTAAAATCCTGTTTCTTACACTTAACAACTAACCAGCTGAGCAACCAAGCAACCAATGGAACAGAAAGATTGTTAACAGCTTGTTAAGTGACTATGTGAGTAAATGGGAAGCACACTCATTGTACTCTATTACTCTCTGATTCCGTGTTTGCATGTAGCTTGACTGCTGAAGGAACTTTAATTCAACTTATAATTCAAATAAAATTCTTAAAACATGTCAATATCTGTTCAAAATAGTCTTAAATAGCAGTATTTGCTAAAATAAGCACCAGTGTACTCTAAGATCAATTTTATATCCAGGTGTACACCACAGATTTGTACATAAATTCATGTTCCTAAAGAGACGTGCCAGAATATTTTAAAGAACTGAAAAGCTGGCTTAGCAATTAGAGGGTCCGGGTTCAGTTCTCAGCAATACATGGTGACTCACAACCAACTGTAACTCCAGTTTCGGGGGATCTGAAACCTCTTCTAGCCTCTGAGGGCATTGCATGCACATAGTGCAAATACATACATGCAGGGCAGTCATAAGTAAAAGTGAAATAAAACAAAAATATTAAGTTAAAAATATTAAGAATATTTTAGACGAACACTATTCATAAAAGATAAAACTAAATGCATCCAAAATTGTTCGTCCGCAGAAATACAGTCTGACTTAGTTTCAAAATGGAATAGTATGTAACAATGGACTTTACTTAAATACGTGATGTGATGGCAGGCATGTTTCACAACATCAAATTGTTGAGGAAGAAACAATAAACAAAAAGAACATGAACGTTACTACTTTTTTTTTGAGCCAGGGTTTTGTTATGAGTTCCAGGCTGACCTGAGGCTTGCTATGAGACCAAGTTGGCCTCGAATTTATGGTAATCTTGCTTTTAACACTTGCGTGCTGGTATTACAACCATGTCTCACTCATCCCAGCTTATTATTTCATTTTTATAAAAGTCAAAACCATCCAAACATTAGCTATGCTGACAGAACTCATGATAGTTTTTACCTTTAGGAAAGAGGAAATTTGGAAGGAATATGAGAGAACTAATAAATATTAATGATTCTGGAATATTTTATTTACTCATCAAGGTGGTAGATCCACAGGCAAGTTCATTTTGTAAAGTGTCATTGAATCTTGATTTATTATTTTTATGCTTACCTAAAAATTAATACATGCAGAAATGCTCTTGTTATTTCTGAACAATTTGTGGGGAAACCAGGAAAAAAGTTCCATGGAGCTTTATTAAAAAATAGGTACTGAAGAGAATGCTCAGTGGTTAAGAGCACTGACTGTTCTTCTGGAGGACTAGGGTTCAATTCCCAGCATCCATATGGCAGTTCATAACTGTCTGTAGTTCCAGTTCCAAGGTATCCAACACGCTCACACAGATATGAATGCAGGCAAAACACTAATGCACATAAAATAAAAATAAAAAAATGATTTTAAAACGTAAATAAAGAAAACTATTTAAAAATAAAACAGAAGAAAATGCAGCTATTTTTCATATAAATTATTATCTTCCTTTTCTTTATTACTTTTCTTTTTTTTTCGTTCTTTTTATTTGTTTTTATTAGATTTGTTCTTCAGCAATTTCATTAATGTTGTGTTAGTTGGTGTTACTATTGCTGTGCTGAAACATCATGATCAAAGCAGCTAGGAAAGGGAAGGTTCAACTGGCAAATACTTCTGTCAAAGGAACTCCGGACTGGATATCAAACAGGGCAGGAAACCTGGAGGCAGGAACTGATTCTTTATTACTTTTCAATTGCTGTGATAAGACACCATAATTAAGGCAACTTATAAAAGAAAGCACTTAATTTGGAGCTCATAGTTGCAGAGAGTTAAAGTTCAGGACTACCATGGTAGGGAGCATGGGAACCTGCAGGCAGATACTGCACTGAAGCAGTAGTTGAGAGCTTACATCAATCCACAAGCATGAAGCAAAGAGAGCTTACCTGAAATGGCATGAACTTTTGAAACTTCAAAGCCTGAACCCTAGTGTCATACCTCCTCCATCAAGGTCACACCTCCTAATCCTTCTCAAATGGTTCTACCAATTGGGAACCAAACATTCAAATATATGAGTCTCTGGGAGCCATTCTCATTCAAAGCACTCGCCCCCTCTTCCCACCATCACCGTCAATTCTTCCTTATATCATTTTGTTATTGGAATTCTTATAAAATCTGAACAAAGAAAGACATAGAGAAGGGAAAGCTATTTGGGACATTCTGAAGAAAGAAACAGGTCAAGCTTGAATGCTCTTACTTTATGACCCATAATTTAGCCATAGATGACAATTCAGGTCACCACGCAAAGTTCAAATTGTCACACCAACTGCCTTTCATACTAGTAGAAAAGCCATACAACTATGTGCTTTCCCACTGTTGGTATATTTGTATTTTGCACTTAAATTTCACTAGTTTGGTGCTTTGTATTTTCTAAAGAGACACTTAATATTGTGTTTCTGAAATACTAAAGAATGTTGTTCAAATTGCTACCCATCTTGAGAAGTGCCATATGCTTACTGAAGGTTGCTTACTGTCACAACACTATTTCCTGGTACATACAATTGGTATCAATGACTTTTGAAAAACCAAGATTGCTGAGCATTAGGAAATTCCCACTGTTATGTGTTTTTATACTTGGAAAGACATGGATGTTAAAATTGATAATTGTTCAAAGCATTTTTCACTTTGGTAGATACATCTGTAGGAGTTCAGAAACATATTTTTCTCCTAAATCAAAACATTTTCTATTAGCTTTCTAAATTTATTCAAATGTTTATAAGAAAGAATGCAAATTCAGAAAGCTGAACTCAATTTCTAAGTGAATATTTTATAACCTAGTTTTATAAAATAATAATGTTGCATTGGCATGTAAGCCTCTCTATGTGGAGATCAAGAATTAATAGGATTTCTTGGTAATCTTTATCAAATAATCCAGACAAGTTAATAATTTTCAAAAGGACAAATAAGCTACAATCATGTCATCATTTTTTTTGTTGGCTCATTGTGCTTTACCAAGTCATATTTTAATAGGGTTTGTATAATTAACTCTTTTTCACAAGATAAAGAATTTATACCTTTCTAATACATGAAATTGTTTCTGAGATAACCTAATCAGTGGTTTAGTAATTGATTCTTTCATGGATGTGGGGAAGATATTAGAGATGGACTTCATTTTCTGTCCATGTGATGCCAATAAATAAACATTAACAAAACCTCAAATGTCAATTTGCTGTCAAACTTTCAAATGACTATTTGAACCCATAAGTTCCTTTTAGACTTTTCAAAATACAGATGGTCCTTGTCTTTTGATAGAGTTGTATCCCAATAAAACCACTATTAAGTTGAAAATATTGTTTAAGGCAAAAGTGCATTTAATTTGCTACACCAATACTAATTAATATCCTAGCTTAGAAATATGGTATAACAGAGTAATATTTGTTTATCCACACTATCACCTGGCTAACTGAAACTATAACTTGTTGCTGCTGCCAGCATCTCAAGTGAGTTTTGTAATGCATGATGCCAGCCTAGGGAAAGATAAAGTCTTCAAGTTTCATGTATAGTTCCTACTGAACATGTATTGTTTTTGCACCAATGAAAAGAGAAAATTCTTATGTCAAAAAGTTAAGTGGGAGATTATACCTATCAAACTCCCACTAGTTATGTCAAAGCGTAGTATCTGGTTGAAACTTATTACAATGAAAATTTTTAAAAAATGAAGTGCATGTATACATATTTACATAAAGATAATATATTTTCAACATTGTAAAGCACAAGTATCTGGCTTTCCTTTCTGAGGTTTTTCTCTACCTTCGTGGCTAAAATAGAAAAAAAAAGACATCTCCATATAATGGTATTAGAGAAAAGTCTAAAGGTGAAAAAAATTTAGGAGGTGAATTTTGGAAGCAAGAGATCTATAAGAGAGCAAAACACAAATTGTGATCATGAACTCTCACCTAATTGTGTATGACTGCTAAACTGTACATGGTGGTGGGAGGAGGGCACCAATACCAAAGTTTCTGATGAGAACTGGCAGGGCAGATAAAAATGTGTCCATGAAAATCAGCTACATTAGATGAGATTTATGAATGTTTATTGAATTTGACAAAATGTGCATGTGTTGCTTAGCCTGTTCCTGTGGGGGGAAAATGATATGTCAAAGGACGGTAGATTAATTTAGGAGAAAATTCCGTAAACAAGAGTACAGTGATGGTGAACCTCCAATATCTGAGGATAAGCTGTGCCCAAACCCTTGGCTGACCACCAACCTATTCAGGTGCAGGTGAAACTCCCAGGAAACAAAAGTAAAAATAGCAGCAGCAAGAAGCTGTAATAACTACACAAATATATCAGCCACTACACAGCACAGGGCACAAAGTTTGGAGTTTGAAACCATACAAGTGAACTGCCGACTAGGTCAAATTTTTTTCTCAGAATATAATGCAATTCAGAATCACTGGAATGGGTATTTATAATATTCAATTATAAAACAAAATTATGGATATGCACAGAAACAGGAATGTTTAAGTAACCCTTGGTGGGAGGCAGTCACTAGAAAATAAATCAGAACAGATATATATCTTGGGTATAGCTGACAAAATTTCAAGGGTGCAAGAAGGTTAAGCTGTTGTACAAATTAAAACAATTAAAATAAACAGAGAACAGAGAGTTTAACCTAACTTTCTAAAAGTGGACAAAATTTCAAAAGTACAATAGCAGAAATGAAAATCCATTACATAAAATGAAGAGCTAGTTAAAGGTTAAAAAAAGTGAAATTAAGGTGAATATATAAAAGCAATAAAACTGAATAAACACAAGGAAGAAGAAAAACACAGATTCTGAAATTAAATTCCGATGAAAAATATAAAGTTACTCCTTTGTGAGCTTGGTACTTTTGTTGCTGTGATAAAACAAAAAAGCAACTCATGGAAGAAGATGGCTTATAGTTCCAGAAAGAATCTGTCCTAGTGGGGAGACATAGCAGCAAGGAGCAGATATGCTGGCAGGAGCAAGAAGCAGAGGGCTCATGTATTCAAATTACAAGTATAAACCAAAGAGAGCCAACTGGAATCAGGAGGAAGCTATAGAATCTCAAAGACCAACTTCAGTGACACACTCTCTCCAAACAATGCCACCAATTGAGAACCAAGTGTTCAAAGCCAAAGCCCATGGGGGTATATTTCCTCTTAAAACTACCACAGTAACTCTAGCATGACTAATAAAAACCCAGAGATAGATATTGGGATTTAACCTGAAGGTCATAAAAGCAAAACAGCTAGCCACTGGCTCTTACCTCTACCTCAGTCCAAAATGGTGGTCCTACTTCTAGGAATCCTTAGAATGGGATAAAAATAAAAATAAAAATAAAAGAAATAGAATAGTCCAGTGTGGTTGCACACTGATGTGGGATTCCTCTCTGTATGTTATAAATATGTTATATTACCATTGGTTAATAAAGAAGTTCCTTTGGCCCACAGAAGGGCAGAATATAGTCAGGCTGAATGAGATGTATAGAGAGTAAGCAGAGTCAAGGAGATGCCATGTAGCTGTCAAAGAGGACCAGTGCCAGATCCTTACCAGTAAGTCACAGCCTCGTGCTGATATATATGTATATATATATATACATATATATGTATATATGGGTTAATTCAAGATATAAGAGCTAACTAATTAATATAGTTTATGTGTGATTATTCAGGTCTGACCAGACAGTAAACAAATGAGGGGTCTCCACCTACAGTGCATGCCTTTAATCCCAGCACTGGGGAGACCAAAGTAGACAGATCTCTGTGAGTTCAAGGCCAGCCTGGTCTACAGAGTGAGTTCCAGGATAGCTAAAGATACACAGAGAAATCCTGTCTCAAAAACCAAAAAAAAAAAAATTTTAAAAGTCAAGTAAAGATGAAAAATACACAGAGAATATGGATACTGTGTTATTGTATTGTCTTTGAATTGTATGACTGTTAAGGAATAACAGCTGCTAAAAGACATTTGATTATAAATGCTGCTGAATTAATCTAACCTATATATTTTGAAGTAAAGGCATTTTCAAAATATATAGGTTAGATTAATTTAAAAAAATGTTACTTTGGAGAAGAGGTTTTGTTTTTGTTTCCACAGGAAATGAGAGGCCGTGGATTCATTCTGGATCAAGAAAAATCAGGTTTGATCAAGGAAGCCCCCCTGAAACATCCGATAGGAGCAGATGGCCCAGATGATCCAATGTCTCAAAGCACCTCAGTTGCAGTTTCTTGTGAGTTTTACATCCTGAACAGCCTAAAGACTGCTGCTTGAGATGATTCACCCTCACAGAATATCCAAGTCAGTATTTGAACTTTGAGTCCCCTTAAGATTATCAGTGCCCCCAATGGGCAAGAAGTAGCCTAGGAAACTAAACCCACATTCCCAAAAAGTGGATTATGGATGTTTGTCTTTGTTTAGTGTGTTGGTTACAAATTGCTATGAATAATGGTCAGGAAAAAAGCTAAACAGAGGAGATTAGATTCAGAGTTCTTGTTTTGAAAAGAAAAAAGGGAAATGTTGTGGGATAACTCTCTTATACACCTCAAAGATTTGTCACTTGTATTAGTTTAATAAAATGCTGATTGGCCAGTAGCCAGGCAGGAAGTATATGAAGGGTGACCAGACTAAGAGGTTTCTGGGAAGTCAAAAGGCAGATTCAGTCAGCAGTCAGATGCAGAGGAAGTAAGATGAGAATGCCTTACTGAGAAAAGCTATCAAGTCACATGGCTAAACATAGGTAAGAAGTATTGGCCAATTTAAGTTGTAAGGGCTAGTTAATAATAAACTTGAGTTAATAAATAGGCTAAACAGCTTATTATTGCTGGGTCCTAATGTCTTCCTTGGGGGAGGGGTGAAAAGGTGCAACGTCAATGGACACAGACACCATTAGTCAAGTAGAAGGCTTATATTTATTTAACAGCAAGGAAAAACTTATACACCCTCTCAGCACCCAGGCATTCTGATCAGTTGATAGTTGACATTTCATGTTCATTTCTCATTGGCTAGGCATGATCAGGACCTCTGACAGCACCTGTTGCTAGGCACTCAGAAACACTGCTTGGTCGCTCCTTGTTGCCTAGGTACAGACAGGATCTTTGGCAGATCCAGGCAGACTCTAGGTTGGCTCCTTTTGTCCTTGTAGGACTTAACTTCCTCATATCCACCTGATTTTATTTATTATAGGGCACTCAGTGGGAGCCAGAGTTCTTTGCTCAGACCTTGCTGACCCCACCTCAGAAAGGCTCAGCAACTGGACTGTGTTTGTATTAGATTGGCCTGCCAAACAAACTCCTGTGGTCTTTGACTACCAACCCTCAAAGAACATTCATTCCTGGAGACCTGCCAAGGTGGGGAGTACTAGGTAATAATAGTCTTTTGAAACACAAATAACCAGGCATGAATAACCTCCTGTGAAGGACTGTGAGAAGGATGCCTAATAACCATTAACACATGAAGAGTCACCTTATTTGCGATCTACTGGTGACAGTTCTGCTGCATGAGACATTTAAGGAGAATAAGAGTTAACAAAACCACCCCATCAATTAATGCATATGTGAGAGTTCAGGAGGTATCCAACAGCCTTTTTATATTATGCCAAACTGTTTTTTTTTAAATGAGTAGTCAAAGGCCATAACCTCTGCCTTTAATATATCAATTTCTTAGGGGGCAATGGGAAGAAGAATGGAGAGTATATACTTTACCCTTCCTGGGTTATTCTATCCTTGGTGGAAGCAGGCTGATCCATGACTAAACATACATCTCTTACTGAGACTCATACTGGCGTTGTGGCAGTCTAAGGAAAAACAAAAGCAAACCTTCTCCCACAGATTAGCAGTGGGGTTGGAGGCTGCTATTGGGAGGAGATAGGACCTCTTCATTTCACCAAGGGCAGGAGTGTGTTTCTTGACAGGGATGCCCAGTGCTTGTAAGCTGGGCTGAGCCCCTTGTAAGGCCAGATGAGGATCTCTCCTAGCCTCTGGTGAGATAGTCTTGGCTAACAGTTCCTTAAGAACTGTTGGTCCTCTCCACGATGGCTTGTCCCTGTGGATTTTAGGGTATGCCAGTGGTATAGGAAATCTTCCAAGAACCCAGAAAGTCATTGACTTGTTGAGAGGGATAGATAGGACCATACATGACAACACATAGACATAATACACTTACAAAAAGTTAAATATAAGAGAAATGTGTTAAAATGTAATAATATTTTACAGAGTATATATGTCACATCTATTATCTTCTATCTTCTATCTATCTATCTATCTATCTATCTATCTGTCTGTCTGTCTGTCTGTCTGTCTGTCTGTCTGTCTGTCTTTCTTCTATCATCTATGTATTTATTGATCTACCTATTTTTCTACCATCTATCTATTTATCTACCTATCTTCTATTTATCATCTATCTATTTTTCTATTGATCTATTTATTTTACCTATCAGTCTGTCAATATATGATTAAGTTTCTTAGCCACAAAAAAGGTACTAAAGAGCCACAAATAAGTAAGGGGAGAAATAGAATTTTGGGGAGATAACAGAGTTTTAACAACAGTAGTCCCTAGAGTTTTGGTTTTCTTCTGTCCTACACCAGGTGGCTCTCCTGATATGAAACAGAAACTCTGAATTTTTCTTCTAACAATGTGCTTGGGTTTAGAGAAGGAGAGAGAGTCACACTCCAACTCTAAAGTCAGCTTTGATTTTTAATTGAGTCAGGACTATAACTTTTCTGAGAAGTAAAGAGATATAGATTCTTAGGTAGTGAGATCTTGTATGTGACAGGTACCAGCGCTCAGTCCTCTGAGATTGTATTGGAATCTGAAAAGGCCAGGGTGCCATGAGGGATGGGAGTGGAGAAGGGGACTGCATGGGGCTGTATTTTTATTAGAAGTGTAGGGAGCCCTGATAAGATCTTGGTTTTTGACAAATGATTGTCAATTAGTTCGATATTATATCCAAAATGATAGTATCTGACAAACCATTCAGTCCAGGGATGTCCAGGATATTAGTCAGTCCTGTCCAGTTAATTCCCAAAAGTAGTTTCCTTAGGAAGAATATGGACAGTGCTCCAACTAAAGGCATGTCACCAATCAAGTGCTCTAGGATCACCCACATTGTCCCATGAATCACAACAACTCTACAAAAATACTGTTTGATCTCCAAATCATCCTCACAATTTTCTACAAAACTAATCTGAAGGTTCAGAATACTTTTTCTTCTGTTTAGTTTTTCAGTATAAACCTTAACACCATTGACTCTAAGGAACTGCTGGCCCACATTCCCTTTTGTAAAGCTAAAGGTGCTGAGGTGGGCATTTGCTGCCCACACAGTTAATTCTATGGTTTCTCGAAAGAGCTTCCATAAAAATTGACAAATAAAGAGCCACGTGCCTGCTCTACCATCTTATTTAGCCATTCTACTCTTTCATTGTCTGAAAAATGAACCCAGGCGGGCAGATTACAGGCCTGCATCCCCTTGTCCTGCAACAGCACCAGTACAGTGCACGGGCGGCTGTCCTTGAGGCTGCAGCTCCAGTGGCACCAGGCAAGAAGCCTAAGCGCCAGCGGCACCCAATTGAAGATCAACCCCAGGTAGCTGAGGGTGTGCACTGACAGCAGCAGCATGAAGCTGTGGCCACTACTGCATCCACCCACCACCTGCCGAGAGTCAAAGGGAACCAGGAGCTGTGAGGGTACCCTGGAGCAGCCAGCTTCAGCTTCTTTCTGCAGACCAGGCCCAAGCTCCCACAGCTCGGACCACCCACCGAAGTACCAGCAAGCCAGTAGCAGAAGCAACAGGCATCCTGGAAGGCTCTGGTGGGTTCAGACACCTGGGGCAGGCCAGGCTGAGGGACCTGGGACCCCAGCTTTACAAGTGACAGGCTATGGTTCCTGGCTGCCCTCTGCCTACTACCGTGAAGCCTGTAGGATCAGTTAGTTGCACAGGGTCTCAGACCTATCAGGACCACCTGAAGGACAGAAGCACCAGAAGAAGCAGGAGGCTCAGATGACAGGTACACAGCCTAGCAGAGATCCGAGAGGGTCCCAGAGCCTTCACTGTGGCCTGTGTGCTATGTTCTGCATCGGAGTGGATGCCGATGCTGATCACATGAGGGGAGCTAGGCACCAAAAGTTACACCCCAGGCTAGGGAAGCCTATTACCTCCCAGCCCATGCCTCAGAGTGTCACCTACACCTGAAGTTTGTACAGCACCCTGAGACCTCAGTCAAGCAGGAAGCTCACACCAGTCACAGCGCACACACCTCAGGCCTGGCCAGCACCAGCCTTCAGGCCCTCATCTCACGTACCTTCACTCAGCTTACTTCTCCCTGCTGAGGGGAACATGGCACTCCCACAGATGAGAGGTCACTCCACCCTGCCTGTCAGCATCTTTCTGAGAGGGACAATTGGTGATCAACACTCAACAGGGTTGGGAAACTGTATTGGACTCTTATGTCTAGTGATTAGTGGGGAACCTCTGTGGTTCTTTAGGCCCCAGCTGTATGACCACACAGTGTCTCCAGACAAGGCATGGCATTGGGGAGCTGAGCTTTAGTTCTGCCTCCTATAGGGTCAGCCCATATTTGGAGATGCTGGGAAAACCAAAACAGAAAAAAAAAAATGTTTTACTGGCCGGATGGGCAGACAAACACAAAGGAAAGATGGTGGTCCCAATGCTTACTTGCCAAAGGAACCAAGAGACTTTTTAAAGGAAGGCAAGGATGGGTGTCCCAATATTTACCTTCAGAAGGGACAGAGGGGCCTTTCAAAAGAAGGAAATTAATATAATTATTATAAGTCTCTGTGAATTTCATTGAGACTTAAGAGCTGTGGGACTAGGTGGGACAGAAACTTTTGTCTACAGTGAAAGTCAATCAAAGCAAGGAAAACACATACAAAAATTATTATTATGAGGGATTTCAATACTCAAATAACTCCAAGTCAAAGATGAGGTAAAAATCTTAGTAATCGAGTAAGTTGATACAAATGAGAGAACAAAAATGTGATTAAAATCTGACTTTTCCTCAGAAACCATTGAGAAAGAGGCATGAGAACATATTCAAAGTATGAGAAATAAGATTATAAGCAAATACAACACACTAAATAAGAAAAAAACCGTCAACCAGGAATTATCTGTTAAGCAAAAATATCTTTCAGAAATGAAAGCAAAGTGAATATATCTCGGAGAACAGCAGAAATGAAGCCCACCTGCATGGAGAGAAATGCGGAATGAGGCTGTTTGGAGAGAAATGCCGTGAAAAGAGTGTTTTCAACCTGGGATCTACATGCAAAACTGTAATTTTTCATGTCTTTTCTTAACATATCATGAAGCTTAGGCCTACTTGAAATAAAAACTGTAAAATGTACTATTTGGTTTATTGAACACTAAGAGGGTAGAGTGATTATTATAAATTTATTATGAAGTTCTTACGTTTTATTTGAAATAATTTTCACTCCAAGTAGGTTATGAGTCAGAATCTTCAGAGTAACTAATGAAAACAGAGCAAAGAAATTTATCTTATAAGCCAATGGAAGAATTCAAATGAAACAGAAAAAAATTAGCACTGAAGAAAGCAAGAGAAGAACAAAGAGTAGAATTATTTGCAAACAAATATCAATGTGGCACACATTATTATTATTAATCAAGTTAAATATAAATGGATTAAATAGTTGTATTAAACCTTAGAAAATGTGATGTTAGATATAAGATCTATAGACTGTCCATAAAAGATACATACTAAATATAAAAATGTAAGCAGCATTAGTTCTAAGATGAAGATATCTTTGTTATGAAATGTTAATATGTCAAGAAAGTATATCAATTTTATGTATGTAAAACTTTATATTATCAGCACTAAATATCGAAAATTACAATAGTAGAAATAAAGACAAATGTACAAACATATTTAGAAAATGTGACATATTTTTAAAGAAAATTTATCGTATTGTAAGTTTACATATGTATGAGTATGGGTCTGCATGCCACTGTGCACGTATGAAAATCAGAGGATAACGTTGTGAGGTCAGGTCTTTAATGTCAGCATTTGGGAGCCAGAGGCAGGCAGATCTCTATGAATTCAAGGTCATCCTGGGGTTTTGCTATGTAGCCCTGGTTGGCATGAAATTTGTTATATAGACTAGAATGTACTCAAATTAATATCCATCTGCATCTGGACAGACTTAGAGAAGTAAGCATTAAATTAATACATAAAATCTAGTTTCACAAAGAAAGCCTGGGACCAGATTGTTTCACTCATGAATTCTGTCAGTTAAGAAGAATTTAAGCCATACCCCACAATCTACTTAAAAATAGAAAAGGAAATAACATTTTCTAATTCTTTCTTTGTTGCTTGTATTGCCTTGGAATCAAAGCCAGACAAATCCATCAGAGTAAAATATTGCTTTAGAACAACAGTTGTTATGTATGTTGACACAAAACCTTTTTAAAATACCAGCAAGGAGTATTGAACGTTACATAAAAAGGATTATGCTCTTTGACCAAATGGCATTTATTATAGCTTACAAAAGTGGTTAAAAGTAGGAAAATCTACCAATGTAACACAGCGTATTAATAGACTACAAGGAAAAAGAAAATAAAACCCACATAAACAACTCAATAAGAGTAGAAATGCATCTGACTCAATACAGCAAAATCTCATAATTAAAACCACTCAACATGTAGAAATAGAAGTGAAGTCTTTTTTCACCTAATAATGGGTATCTAAGAAAAGCTCACAGTTTGTATCATACTCACCAATGAAAGACTGAGGTTTATCCCCTAAAATGAGGAATTCAGGAAAGATGTCCACTCCCACAGCGTTTACAGAGAATCATACTGGAAGTTTCAGCCTTGGAAATTCAGTTTTAAAATAAGAAAGAAATAAAATATATTCAGGTTTAAGAGGATAGTTTAAGACTATTTGTATTTTGAGAAGACATTGTGGTGCTATTTTGTTTATGATCTAAAAAATAAAGTTTGCCTGAGATCAGAGTGCAGAGCTAAGTCACTAGTTAGCCATAGAGGCCAGGCAGTGGTGGCATACACCTTTAATCACAGCAATTGAGAGACAGGGGCAGACAGATCTCTGTGAGTTCAAGGTCACCCTTGGGTGCACGAGATTGAATCAGTCTAAAAGAGAAACCGAGCCAAGCAGTGGTGTGTAGCACAAATAATAAAAACCCAGAGACAGAAATTGGAGTTCAACCTGAAAACTAGAAAAGCAAAGTAGTCAAGCCACTAGAGAAGTCTTACTTCTAACAAGCCTGGGTGACCGCAAACTAAGCAGACTAAGCCTCTATTTCCTTCCATTTTATATTCCCTCTAGTGTTGGGATTAAAGGCATGACTCCCTAGTACCAGGTACTGTGTGATTAAAGGCATAGGCCACCACCACCTGGATTTGTTTCTGCATTGATCTTATGTAGCCCAGGGTGACCTTGAATTCACAGAGATCCAGCTGATTCTGTCTCCCAAATCCTAGGTTTAAAGATGTGTGTCACCATTGCCTGACCTCTAGTGGCTTTAGCTTTGCCTCTGGTCTTCAGGCAAGATTTATTTATTAAAATGCAAATGATATATCACTACAGTGGTGGCTCACACCTTTAATTCCAGCACTAGGGAGGTGGAGACAGGAAGAGAGACTTGGCTGGGTGGAGAGTGGAAAGTAAGGAGGGAAGAAGCAAGAGCATTGACATTCAGTCTGAGGATTCCTAGAGACAGCCTCGCTCATTTGGTCTGAGGATTCAGTAGAGGTTCAGCTCTACACTCTGATCTTCAGGCAAGTTTTATTTGTTAAACAAAATATCACCACAAGACATGATTTTGCATGGCAAAGAAACTTGGGAAAAATAAAAGTGAATAGATGAGTTCAGCCAGTGTATGAGTTGCTTTTCGGTTGCTTTGATAAAGTATCATGACCAAAATTGATTTGGCTAACAGTTCCAGAGGAATAGAGTCTATCATAGTAGTAATGAAAGGCATGGTAGCAAGAGCAGAAAGCTGACCAATCACATTTTCATTTGTACTTGGGAAGGAGAGAGAGGGAGAGAGAGAGACAGAGAGAGACAGAGAGACACATACACAGAGACAGAGATAGAGAGAGAGAGAGAGAGAGAGAGAGAACAGGATATGGTATGAAGCCACAAACCGGCACATCCTGTCCCAAGTGATGTACTTCTTTGTCAGCAAAGTTCCACCTCCTAAAGGTTTCATAATCTCCCTAAACAGTGCCACTAACTGAAGACCAAGTATTCAAATATGTGAGCTTATTGGGGACATTTCCAACACCAACAAAAAACCCAAACACTAAAGAATACCTGTATGCTACAGAAATGAAGATAGAAATATAAATCAGGAAGAATGAATTAAGAGCTCAGAAGTAAACTGACACACTTTTGGGGAAGGGATTTTGAAAGCGTATGATAGGAAAAGTCTGAAACAACTAGAGGATTTGGAAGAAATGGCACTGAGTCATCAGATAGCCAGCTAGAAGTGAAACAGAATTTAGACCTCATATTTGGAGTGTGCAAAAGCTGACTCAAAATAGAGCGGCAATCAAGTGCCACAGCCACAACTATGAAGCTTTTCGGAAGAAATCTTAAATATAAGTCTTCATGGCCTTGGTTGAGACTGTGGTTTATTAAAACACATGCAATAAAGTTAAAAATAGACTAACTGAACTTCATTAAAAACTGTGCTGCAAAAGCAAACCAGTAAGCCAGCAAGAAAGTGAAAGCAATTCACAAATGGGTACATGTTTGCAACTCATATCAAATATATTTTCAACTCATCAAATACACACACACACACACACACACACACACACACACACCTAATATATTTGGTATGAGTTGCAAATATCCAGGATTTAGAAAGAATTCTTCCAGGTCACCAACAACCACAAACCCTAAGTGAATTCAAACAGTGACAAAGCTCCTGAATAAACCGTTCTCCAAAGGAAAAATACCAATGGCCAATTTAGCCACTAAGTAGATGCCCAGCTTAGTTATCATTAAGGAAAGTTTAATACAAGTGATGACATAGTTCATTTTGCTACCAACTGTTGTGAATTGTAATGAAAATGATAGACATTAAGAAGTATGGTAAACTTTGAACTTTCAGCCATTGCCTATGACAGTGGTTCTCATCCTTTCTAATGTTTGTCACCCTTTAATACAGTTCCTCATGTCATGGTGACCCCCAGCTATAAAATTATTCTGTTGCTACTTAATAACTGTAATTTTGCTACTGCTATGAATCATAATGTAAATATCTTATATGCAGGATATCGGATATGTGACCCCTTTGAAAGGGATCATGACCTACAGGTTGAGAACCACTGACCTAGAGGAATACGAAATAGTGCACTTACTTTGGAAATGGGTTAGCAGTTCTCAACAATGGTAAATTGACTTACTCTGTGGTACAGAAACTGCACTACTAGCTAGATATTCAAATGAAATGAGAAGATGTATTTTCCCACAAAATCAACACGTGAATGCTTACAGTAACAATTCCTAGTAGCCAAAAGTAAAAAAAAAAAAAAAAAACCAGTAGTTCTTAATATCCATATACTTCTAATGGAGAAACAAAATTCAATAAAAATTATCTATTACACAAATAAATGAAAGACAGATTTATTGTTTTTTATATATAAATGGGACGTATTATGTGAAAGCCAGGTAAAAAGTCATATATTGTATGACTTCATTTGCAGAAAATTTGTAGAATAAGGGAATCCATAGAGACAAAGCAAATTAGTACTTGCTAGGTATTGGGAAATTAAGAGTAATTACTAGTATGCCTGTGATTTATTTTGAGAGGATGATATGATAATATTATAGAATAAGAGAGTGGTCATATTTTCATGTTCTCATGGATACAGTATAAACTATTAAATTCAATATTTTAAAGGGCATATATTGTGGCAAATGACTTATATCTCAACTTTAAAAAATTATTACTATGATTAAATATGTTTCAAGAATGAAGACTAAAATCAAAGTCATTTGGTAACTGCAGAAGTATTATTAAAATGAATTCAAGAGTGTAGTATCAGTTCAATGTTATGAGGATAACCAAACATTTTCTGATTGGAATTAAGGCTATTTGAATGGAGAAAATGTATATTATGGTACATCTGGCCAAGAACTTATGGATGAGGAACTTAAGAGCTAATGAGTAAAACTATTATTTTGCTAAGTGGGCTTAGTAGCAAACTTCCCTCTAAATCAGTGTCTCGGGGCTGGAGATAGGATGCAACAGTTAACAACACTGGCTGCTCTTTCTGAGAACCTAGGTTCAATTCCTAGCAACCACACAATGGCTCACAACTATCTGTAACTCCAGTCCTGAGGGATGTGATGCTGTCTCCTGGCCTCTGTGGGTATCAAGCATTCACAGAATGAACAGACATTCTTCCAGGCAAAACACTCATACACACAAAATAATAATAATAAATTTAAAATCATTTAAATCAGCATTATATCTATGCCACAGATTTTTGGTTGCTCCCGGACCACATAAAAGAAATACGTATTCTCAGAGAATGAATAAAAACATCATGCTAAAAAACAGAATTTAAGAATTCTAAGACAAAGAACAGAAGGAAACTTCCTCAATATGATAAAGGACCTATATACAAAACATGTTGATAATGTACATGAAAGACTGACATTTGCCACATACATTTAAGAATATGTTCTTATATCCATTTATTTTTATACTGGCACTAGCCTGCAATAAAGTAAAAATAACAAACATTGGATTAGAAAAGGAAAACCTGTTTACATTCATAGACACTGATTTTTTTTAATTAAAAAGATAAACAAGATAACAAAAAGGCTCTAAAAAGGCCACTAGGACTGTCAAATTAATCCAGCAAATTTGTGTATTAGGAATGAGACCAATATTGCTGCTTTGTATGTTAAACAAACAAAAAAAAAACAATAAAATCACACTCCTGAACAGCAGGGTGGCTAAACTAGTAGAGGATTGTCTTAATTACTTTTGTATTTCTGTGATAAAACACTATAACCAAGGCAACTTCTAGTAGAAGGGGTTTATGTGGGACTTACCCTTCTAGAGGAATGAGTCCATGATGACAGAGTAAAGGTACCAGAAAGCAGGTGGTTGGAGTATCAACAAGTATCAACTCCCACCTTGAACCACAAACTGAGAGAGCTAACTTGAAATGGCAAGTCCTTCAAAATCTCAAAGCTCATCCTCCAACGACATACTTCCTTCAGTAAGGCCACACCTCTGATGCCTTTCCACCAAAGAGTCACCAAATGGGGACCAAGTATTCAAATTCCTGAGACTTATGGGGGAAATGTCTCATTCAAATAGTGCAAGAAGCTTGTGTACTGGCCATATGACCTGATTTCATTTCCCAGATACCAGAAGGTCCAAGGAGAGAATCAACTTCTAAGACTTGTTCTCTGATCTTCACATACATGTATATATATACACACACAGACACACAAACACAAGCACAAATCAATCGCTAGACAAAATCCAAATAGCCCAAATGGTGGCTAATTATTTGCTACCTAGCCGACTAGGCTTTGCATTCCCACTACTTCCTTTGAATAGCCCATTCAAGTATCCCCACTCAAAATTAATGTGAGCCACAATAGAGTCCCTTATATGTGTTTCTATTTGCCATTTTCCTACCACCACTTCACCCTCAGCTTCACTGTTTATTTCTTCTTTAGTGTTCCAGCAATAGAAGACTTTCTTGCTGACTCATAGATCTCTTCTTGCTCAGAATCTTTAAGCGATATATTTTTGAACTTGTTGATGATTGTGCTTGTATATTAAATTTGTGCTTTTTATCTAAAGATTTGTGGGCTACTCCAGGCCAGACTTTGCCTGTGTGCCTAGAGAGCACAAAGATGTGCTTAGAGGCAGAAGAGCACAGGTCAGACAGAGACAAGGAGTATATGCTGGTACAAACAATGTTCCTGTATAAGGGACATACAGTCATGAGCTCAACAACCAGGTGTTAAGCCACTCTCTAGATTAAAGTGCAATCCTGTGAAAGGCACACTGTAAACACCCATGCCTGGTTCCCCTTTACTCCTGTTAGTGCAGGAGCTTTGGGCTCTTGAGACAGCACTGTACAGAGTCAACATATGAAGATCAGCTGTATTTTTATATTTCTGCAAAAAAGATGCTTGGGAAGTAAAATAAAATATAATTCCTTAGACAAGAGCATCACACCCATATCAAACCCATAAAAAATTTCTGGAACAAACTTAATGAGGTCATATGACTTCTCCACTGACAGCTAAAAAATTATTTTGAAAGAAAACAAAATGTAAGAAATATCTGTATTACTTAGATATGGATTTCCCCTAACTGATCTATGGATTCAATCCAGCCCTAGTCAAACTTTCAGCAAGATGTTGACACAGGCATATTGGGGTCTTTGAGAGCAGCTTCCAAATAAATACACAGAGACTTATTCTTACTTATGAATGCCTGGCCTTAGCTTGGCTTATTTCTAGCCAGCTTTTCTAACTTAAATTTATCACATTTTTCTTTAACTACAGTTTGCCTCTGGGCTTTTTTACCTTTCTTTCTTTATATATCTTTCTTTCCCTCTTACTCTGTGACTGGCTGCACGGCTGGGTGGCTGGCCCCTAGTGTCCTCTTCACCCTCTCCTTTTCTTTCTCCTCCCCATCTTTAGATTTCTCATCCTTTTCATACTTTTTGTATGCCAGCCCCGCCTATCCTTTCTCCTGCCTAGCTATTGGCTGTTGGGCTCTTTATTAGACTAATCAGGTGTTTTAGGCAGGCATAGTAACACAGCTTTACAGAGTAAAACAAATGTAACAAAAAATAATGTAACACATCTTTGCAACATTAAACAAATATTCCACCCTGTAAATGAATGTAACACATCTTACACTACTCCACAACAGTTCCCCATAGTTCAGGAAATTGAGTATTTGACCCCTAGTTGGTGGAACTGTTTGGGAAAGTTTAGGAGGTATGGCTTTGTTGTAGGAAATATGCTACTGGAGGCAAGCTTTGAGAGTTTAAAACTTCAGTCTATTTTGAATTAGCTCTCTGCTTCTTGCTTATAGTTTAAAATATGACCTCTAAGCTTGCTGCTCCAGTCACCATGCCTGCCTTCTGCTATACTTTCCCCATCATGATGGTTGTCCTGGCTAGTCTTACGTCAACTTGACACAGAATAGAGTCACTGTAGAGGAAAGAGCCTTACTTGAGAAAAAGCCTCCGTGAGATTGGGCTATAGGCAAACCTGTAGGGGCATTTTCTAAATCAGTGATTGATGTGGGAGGGCCCAGCCCATTTTGAGTGGAGTCAGTCCTGGGCTGGTGGCTATGGGTTCTATAAGAAAGCAGGTTTAGGAAGCCATGGACAACAAACCAGTAAGAGGGACTCCTTCATGGCTTCAGCATGAGTTCGTGCCTCCAGGTCCTGCATTTAGTTTCTGCCCAAATTTTCTTGACGATGGGGGAGCAAACCAGTAAATAACTTCCTGCATGGTTTCTGCCTCCAGATTCCTTCCCCATTTCTGTTCTTGTCCTGCCTTCCTTCAATAATGGGTTCTGATGTGTAAGCCAAATAAACCCTTTTGTCCCCAGTTTGCTTTTGATCATGGTGTTTCATCACAGTAACAGTAGCCCTAAGACAATGGCGATGGAATTTTATTCCTCTGAAATTATAATTTCAAATTGATTCTTCATTCCATCAGTTCCCTTGATCGTGGTACTTTGTCACAGCAAGAGAAAAGTAATGAATACACAAACACAAAGTGGTCCTGAGTTGAGTCACAGGATTGGGCATAAGGAGGCACATGCTTATAATTCCAACACTTGGGATGGGCCCTTACATCAAGTTCAAAGTCATCTTGAGCTCCATAGTCTTAACATTCTGTCTCAAAAAAGTTAATTTTTAAACGTATATTAAGATACAAGTGGTTTAGAAGAACCAAAATTTTGAAAAAGAACAAAGTTGGATGCTTATACTACCTTATCTCAGGATTTAAAAAACTATAGTAAATAATAGATGATAAATATAGTCTCAGTAGACTAGAAAGTACCCAGAAATAAAGCTACCTATATATGGTCTATTGATTTGTAAAAAAGGTGAAAGGAAGTCTTGTCAACATATTGTGCTAAAACAACTGCTCACCAGTAAAACTAATAAACCAAAAAAAAAAATAACTTTACTTTTACCTAATTTTATACAGAAAAAATAAAAACAAAACATAGGTGTAACTATGAATTAAAAGGGCACATATTCTAGAAGAAAATATAGGTAACACCTTGAAGTTGGCAAAACATTCATACAACAAAGAGAAACAGAAAACATTAAAAAAAGATAAATTGTACCAGGCTCAAACTTAAAAAGCTTTATTCTTTCAAAGCCATTATTTAGAAATGAAAAGGTAAGTCACAAAGTAAGAAAAATGCTCACAAAACATATCAGATAAATGACTACTTCCAGAATAATATATGCATAGATATATACATATAATATATAATATTATGTTATATATAATTATATGATATATTATATATGATAGATAAGTGTGTAATATATACGTATGTGTTATAATATATGTGTGTAATGCATGTGTGCTATAATATGCATATATATATTCTAGGTTAATAAAAAGACATCTTAGTATAAAATGAGTAAAATATTTGAAAAGGAAACTTACAAAAGAATATATGATAGTGGCCAAAAGTACATGAAAATGTAGTCAGCATCCAGAGTTACTAGAAACACAGAAATTAAAATGACAATTAAAATGATTGTATATCCAATAAAAGACTAAAAATTAAAATTATAGTACTAAATATATTAGAGAATGTAGAAGTACCTAGAATTTCTACTCACTGTTTGTGAGACTATAAAATTGCCCAGGTATTTGACAGTTTGCTAATCTCTTTAAAGTAAAAACATCATCTACCATATGTAATTTACCTAGAGAAAAAAACCTAAAAACAAAAAAAACAGGGTCATATTAAGACTTCTCTATAAATATGCATTGTAGCTTTATTAATGTGGCTATGAACAGAAAACAACTTAAATACATCTCAACTTGGGAATTGATGAACAAATTTCAGCACATCTGCACAAAGTTTTATTGTTCAGGCATAAGAGAATTGACTACTGACATCTGTAATAATATGAGTGAATCTCCATAGCAATCTGAATGAAAGAAACTGTCTTAGTTACTGTTTTCTGTTTTGTTTTGTTTTTGTTTTTTTTTTTGGCGGGGTGGAGCCTGTCCTAGAAAGAGCTCTTGTAGACCAGGCTGGTCTTTAACTCACAGAGATCAGCCTGCCTCTGCCTCCCAAGTGCTGAGATTAAAGGTCTGCGCCACCACCATCTGGCTAGTTACTATTCTATTTCTGTGAGGAGAAAATGATCAAGGCAATTTATGGAAAAAAGGCATTTAATTGGGGGCTTGTTTACAATTTCAGAGGTTAGTCCATGATCATCATGGCAGGGAGGATGGCAATAGGCAGGTAGGTATGGTGCTGGAGTGGTAGCTGAGAATTCGCTCTGAAAACTACAGAGAGAGAGAGAGAGAGACTGCACCTGGAGTGAGCTTTTGAAACCTCATAGCCTATAGTCAGGGACATACCTCCTCCAACAAGACCACACCCACTCCAACAAGACCACACCACATAATCGTTCCTACACAGTTCCACGAACTGGGGACCAAACATTCTAACACATGAACCTGTGAGTGCCATTCTCATTCATACCACCACACCATTCTTAAAAGTATGTGAATGGAAGCTCCTAGGAAGAAGTTGCACACTACATTCAACTTTTACAAGGTTAAACCGATTAACTTCTTTGTTTGTAGAGAAGTTGGGATGTTGCAGGTCCAGAACCTAAGTTCAATGTGTCATATTAGCCATTCCTTACTCAATCCTGTGTTTTACCTTTACACCCTCATGACTATCTGCTGAAACTTTTTGCAATGTATTAACTTACCAAACCTCTAGTTTCTAACAACCAAAAATCTAAGGATATTTTCAGGCAGCATATAAGGCCTACAGCAGAGATTTCCCTCCATTTTAGTAACTCTACTGCTTGATGTACCCACTGGTGTTTTTCAAAAGGATCATGATTTATAATTTTCTTTGTTCTGTTACCATAAAAGAAAATGAACCTATTATCATGCAGTAACATGGTGAAATTCTGAATCCATGTTCCTGGGCCATGTTCACTCATATTTGCCTCCTGAATGAACTTCTATTCTGCTTGAGGCAAAAGTTGTGTTTTGGTATTGACAGATTTCCTCCCAGAATTTCTTTGACTAGCCAATCTAAAATTGTTTCATTCTATAGATCTTACTGTGACTTCTAATTATATATAAACATTTTCCTTATTACCTTTCTTGTCCTCTTGACTAGAAGCATCTTTCAGGCAGGTGCATTGTCTGTCTTATTCCCACATCAGGACTAATAATTTAGTGTTGATAAAAAATAAGACAAATGCCTTGATTAATGATTTTCTTTGTTCCATTACTAAAGACACTTCATGAAAGTGTTGTCTTGTTGGAACATGGACATTGGGGTAACCTGAATTCATCTTTCTGAGACACGTTCACTCATATTTGGCTCCAGAATAAATAATGTTGTGTCTGTTTTAAAGATAGATCTGTTCCTTTCCTTTCCTTTCCTTTCCTTTCCTTTCCTTTCCTTTCCTTTCCTTTCCTTTCCTTTCCTTTCCTTTCCTTTCCTTTCCTTTCCT
>NC_022026.1:34479612-34489931 GCF_000317375.1 Microtus ochrogaster
ACAGGGTTTCTCTGTGTAATAGTCCTGGTTGTCCTGGAACTTGCTTTGTAGACCAGGCTGGCGTAGAACTCACAGAGATCTACCTCTGCCTCCTGAGTGCTGGCATTAGAGGTGTACACCACCACTGCCTGGCCTAAATCTGTGTTTCTTGAATCAACAAAAATATATATTTATTTTTCTACTTATTTGAAAATCTAGAAAATACAAACCAATCTATATTTGCAGAAAACATGTCAAATGTTGTCTGGTTTGGGGGTGGAAGTGCTAATGGCCTATAAGAGGGAACTTTTGCTATAATGAAAATATTTTATATAGTGACTATATTAGTGGTTTCACAGAAGCATATACATAAATATTCATAAAGTTGTATACTTAAAATGACTTCATCATATTATATGTACATTATAGCCAAGAAAATTGGCTAAAGTATGAGAATAAATTTATACTGAAACACTATGTTTAGATGACCATCTGATAATGGGGTTGCTAATCGGGTATTTTTGTGTTGGTGCCCAGAATTCCTTCATTTTTTTTTAGTTTTAAAATTAAATTAAATTAAATGTTTATAATGGCCAGTCTTGGTTGTCAACTTGACTCCATCTGGAAACCCAAGTAGCAGGCCACTCCTCCGAGGGATTTTTCTTAGATTATTCAAAGCAGAAAGATTCATCTTACATCTAAGGTCACTTACACTTTCTGGTGGCAGCCCACCTAAAGGAACACGGAAGAAGAAAATTTGGCTTTATGCCTGCCTACCCTCACTCTTGCTGTAACTGCCCAGTAGGTCAGTTAGTCTAGGGTTGTAACCCTCCTGGCAGGTCAGTTATTCCAGGGTCCCGAAGAGGCACTATCTGAAAAAGACATGGGCAAGAGAGGGGAATGAGGCCAAGCAAAATTCTCTTGTCAAAGTCTCCGTTTATTAGCTTAATGGCAACAGCATATATAGCCCTTGGATGAGGAATTTGGCTTGGGATGGGGGCAGGGGGCAGGCTTATGGGATCTTGCTGGGGCAACAATGGTCACGAGTCCTCTGTCAGGAAGTCATGGGTCAACACACCTAATGTTCTCTGTGCAAGCGGAATCGTTCCTTTTGTGATTCCAACCACAAACAGTTCTCTAGATAGTTGGAATGTGGGGCAGGTTCCGCTAACAGATAGCTCTCAGGATAGTTGGGTGTGGGGTGGGCTCTGCCAACAAACAGTTTTCAATACAGTTGGGGTGTGGGGCTCTCTGCAAACATCCTTAGGACAATAGTCCCTGCAATACTTTTTGGGGAAAATGGCTCCTGACATCTTGCTGGAAAATTCATCTACCCTGTTGCTGAGACATTCCTTCACTGATATTACAACCACCATCTTCAGGATTCCTGCACAGAATGACTACCAGCAGCTCTCTAGGAATAGTCCCAGAGTTCAGTACCAGACTGGGAATGCTGAGATATTCACCCTCCTACACTGACCAGCTATGAGATTCTCAGCCATTCCATCATGAGACAATCATTGTTGGACTACCCAGAGTACACCCTATAAGGCTGATTATATAGACACACACACACACACACACACACACACACACACACACACACACACACACATATGTGTGTGTGTGTATTTCTGTTCCCTCAGAGCAATGGTTCTCAGCCTTCCTAATGCTGTGACCCTTTAACACAGTTCCTCATGTTGTGGTGATGCCCAATAACAATTATTTCATTGCTACTTCGAAACTGTAATTGTGCTACTGTTATAAACTGTAATGTAAACACGCGTATTTTCTAATGGTCTTAGGCAACCCCAGTGAAAGGGCCATTTGATCCCCAAGTCGATTGCGACCTACAGGTTGAGAATTACTGCTTTAGAGGAACCCTGGTTAATATAAAGTATAGTAGTTTTTGGCCAGAATGTGTGTGTATGTGTACATGTACATACGTGTTACCCACAGAGTTCAAAAGAAGGTGTCAGATTCTCTCAAGCTGGACTTACAGGTGGATAGTGGGGAGCTATTATATGTGTGCTGAGAATCACACCCTGTCTTCTGTGTAAAAGCAGCAAGTGCTCTGAACTGCTGAGTCATTTCTCTAGCCTCTTTTATCCCTTTAATACAAAAAAATCCTCATTTTCCTTTGAGTAACTACCATTTAACACCATTTTCAGTTTTTGTCATTTTCAGATTTTTAGACTGGGGAATCTTCTTCTCAGTGGGCAAGGTAGATGAAAGTCAAGGTGGTTAGGTCAGACACTGCATGAAACTTAAGGATGTGATCACTGTGAAAGTTTTGCTGGGGCTATTAGCATTGGATATTTTCTTTTATAGCCTGCTAAATTGTGAGACTGTCAACTAATAAAGCTTCAGATGACCATCTGTGTCTCTTTCTTTCACCAGAGAGAAGCACATTCTAGTAATTTGGAGAAACTGAGTCCTGATCATATTTTCTGACCATCTTAATCCTGGAATGTTATTAAAGTACACTTGGCAAGATCTCCTGGTTACACAGTGAATCAATTCATTTCTCTGTGTAAATTTATTTTTAATGTGTTGCTGTCATTTGTAGTAATTAATATAAAAATAAAAGCAATTCGGCCAGTTTTGACATTTGTCACAGTTATAAATTGTCACTGTTTGTAAAGATGGCCTAAATTGTATTGACAAAATAATCTCCACTCCTCCAACCTGGCAACTATGATAAAAATGAAGAATTTATAAGCCTACAAGAAAAACAGAGTTGGACAACCATGGTGACCTAAAAAAAAACATGAATATTTTTGCTATAAAGCAAAATTAAAGGTATAGTAACAAATGTAGAGTATATTAATTATTCATATTCATCCAAATCCGCACATGTTTGTTTGTGCATGTGTACATGCACACACACACTCACACACAATTCTTAGACAGGATTTTTTTGTTTGGTTACTTTTGAGACACGGTCTCACAAAGCAGATGTGACTGGCCTTGAACTGTCAAACAAACCCTTTCCTCTCCAAGTTATTTTGGTCATGGTGTTTCATCACAGCCATTGTAAACCTAACCAAGACATCCTAGAAACTGTTTATTGCTTTTATAAGTTCAGTGAGAGCCTCGTTATTTACAAACATTTCAAGAGATTTCTATACCTTGTGAGCCTCCTAGCTACCTTTCAGGAAGAAATGTTTCAATTAAGAAATAGTTACACAACAGGAGTGACTGTTTTTCATGGTTGGTCTCTGGATTTCATTAAAACTAATGAAATACCCCTCTCCATGGACATATTAGAATATGTATCAACCTAATCTCTAGGAAGAGAGGGATATTTCTAGAAATTTAGTTCATCTTCAATGGGAATGAATCAATAGGTTATATGTACAAAATGAACTTCCCATCAAAGCTCCGGATCCTTAACAAAAGGTAACTTTCCTTGGTTGGCTATACCCTGGGCATATTATCATAATCTGTTTTTGGAGGGTCCTATGTCTTGAGATACGAGATGTGTGCTTGGAATACTTCCATAATAGAGCCTGCATGTCCCTTTAGATCTGTACAATTCTCTCTTGATGAACTGTATGTATGACTATAATAGCTGTTACTGAGCTCCATGTGCCCTTATTGTAGCTCATCCACAGTGATGATGGTTTGATGAACCCCTTGAAATTGTAGTTGGTATCAGAAGTGGAGATAGTCATAGGAATATGCCCTCTATGTAGTCACAATTCAGGAGACACTTGAAGTAATAGAATTTGGCTAAAGGATACTGCTCCCAATATGACTAACCAGATTTGTTAGAAACTGCGAGAAAAAAAATTCTGAGCCACAATTGAAATTTAAGATTGTTGAAATAGTTTCTTCTAATGTTTATTTACTATGATTGATCTCCAATAGGACTCCACTACTATAATAAAAAGAGACAATCCTGGCTTATAAGCTAGCTGTTAGGCCCATCCCATGTCAAAGAATATGTCTCTAAGGGAACTCTTTAAGAGGAAGTATAGGGTCATACACACCATTAAGTATTGGTTTGCCATTAAGTCCTCTATGCTCTTATTAGAAGTATAATTTTGCTAAGTGGATAAAATGAACTTATATAAGAACTATTCAAAAATAACAACACTGGTGACTTAAATAATTCTGTCAATATTTTTGCTGTGTAAATCTATAATCTGTCAAAGTGGCAAGAGTTGTAGTCTCCTGTCTGTTTAAATTGTTCAAAGTGTAGCCAGGGGCTGGAACATGAAAGAAAATGAAGGAAGACATTGTATGTGGAATACATAAAGCTAAGGGTGTATTAAGTTAATAAAATTTTCTATTCGAGGCCAGGTCCTCTTGGAGCATTAGCCAGAGTCAGATAAGTGCTACTAAAGAGCTTTTCCTTTGTTCGTCTCTGAGTGTGTTGAGCAGTTTCTCACTGGGAACATGTATTGTTTCTTTAAGAGTCATACTCTAAACCCTTTGAGATAGTATAGTAGTCTTACTTATAGCTGTCTGGAGGAACAAGTCCTCAAAAATTCAGTTTTTAACCCTGCACGAACATAAATAATAGAAACAATTGTAGGCAGTTAATGTATATTTATTATTCCTTGCATCATAGACACAAATGATAGTTCTGTTCAGCGGGACATCTACCACAGAGATAATGAAGCTTATGCTTTAACTACCCTCATGTGAAGAATGGCTGGAGGAGAACCTCTGTGGTTCTTGGTCTCATTAATCAAATAATTTAAGAAAGGAGTCAAATGGAAGCTCAAGGACCATTTATTAGAGTTTAAAAGAAAAAATATAGAACAAGCAAGCTATAAAACCTCAGTACCTTCTCCGAGGAGGAGAGTGGAGGAGGGGAAGAAAAGCCTTGTCCCTTTAAGTTGTCATCAATGTCAAACATGTGTCCAACAAGAAGACACATGGAGGGGAAGCAATTCAGTTAAAACTTCTATTTCTGTATAAATTCCATGGCCAAAGGCAACTCAGGGATAAAAGGGTTGATTTCAGCTTATAGTTCTACATCACAGTACATTACTGAAGGAAGTCAGGACAAGGGCTTAAAGAGGGTAGGAACCTGGAGGCAGGTGCTGATACAGAATCCATGGAGGAATGTAATTTACCGGCTTGTCCCCACCATCAAGGAAGTCGGGCAGAAACTAAAGGTAGAAACCTGCAAGCAAGGACTGAAGCAGAGGCCATGAAGGAGTCATTACTGGCTGGCACCTCATAACAAACTCATTGTGATTTCTTATAGCACCCAGAGTTACCTGCCCAAAGTTGGCACCAAAGACAATGACATCATCAATACTAGGTTGGCTTGAAATTTCATCAACAAATGATATTATTCTAAACGCCCTCAATTTAGCCTCTGACAGTTATTTTTTTTCTTATTTAGACAAGTGCAAAAAGCAGCCACATTCTTTGGAAAATATTACAAGAATGACCTCTAACACGCTTCCCCTCTGAAACCTTTTGGGCTGGATATCCGCAGATCACATTGCTTTCAATATTACTGTCTCCTATGCTCCAGCTAAGATGGCCCATTAATCCCCATTTATAAGGTTCATATATTTTTCTAGTCCAAAGTCCCAAAGTCCACATTCCTTCAAACAAAAGCATGATCAGGCCTGTCACAACAATACTTGAGATCCTGGCACTAACTTCTGTCCCAGTTAGGGTTTCTATTACTGCAAAGAGACATGATGACCAAGACATCTCTTTTAAAGGAAACATTTAATTTGTAGCTTGCTTACAGTTTCAGAAGGTTAGTCAGTGATCATCATGGTGGGGAGCATGGTGGAAGGCAGGGACAGTGCTGAGAGCTCTCATAACTGAGAACTTATGTCCTGATTCATAGGTACATGTAGCGAGAGGCTGGCTCTGGCTTAGGTTTCTGAAATATTAAAGATTACTACCCTTAGTCACACAGTCCCACTCAGAAGTCCATACATCCTAATCTTCTGAAATGGTCCACCAACAAGGGAACGAACATTCTGATATATGAGCCTATGGAGACCATTCTTATTCAAGCCACCACAGGCTCATTTCTCAGGTAATTCTAGATCTCATAAAGCTGAAGATTGAAACTAACAGTTACAGTAGGTATTCTAGTCTAGCTATGGAGATTAGAATAGAATGCCCCCATAGACTCATGTGTTGGAATCCTTGGTCGGTCATAGTACCACTATTAGGAGGTGTGGCCTTGTTAGGTTATGTGTGGTCTTTCTGGAGGAAGTGTCACACTGGGGGCAAGCTTTGAGATCTCAGATGCTCAAGCCAGGTCTTGTGTCTTGCTGGAGGAAGTGTCACACTGGGGGGCAGGCTTTGAGATCTCAGATGCTCAAGCCAGGTCTTGTGTTTCAGTTTTCTTCCTGCTGCCTGTGGATCCAGATGTAGCTACTTCTCCAGTATCACATCTGCCTGCATGCCACCATGCTTCCTGACAAAGGAATAAACCTCTGAAACTATAAGCTAGTCCAAATTAAATGGTTTTTTTTATAAGAGATGTCATGGTCATAGTGTTGTCTTGCAGCAATAGAAAACCGAAGGCACTTGTTTTTAAAGAGAATTTGGAAATCCAAATTTTTGCATCAAGTTTCATAATTTTGTATGTAATTTCAGAATGTACATACATATAACTTGTGCCCTAAAGAGCAGAAGAGCTTCTACTCTAGCCCGCTTCCTCTATGCCTTCACGCTGCCATCCTATACTAACCCTCTGAAACCACAATCCCGACCAAGTACTTTTTTAATGCATTGCCTTGGTCATGGTATTTTGTCACAGCAATAGAAAAGTAATTAAGACAGGGAGGAAATGGTTGATTTGGCTTACTTGTCTAGATCACAGTCCATCATTAAAGGAACAGAGGCAGGGGCTGTTGAAGAAAGTTGCTTACAGGCTTGCTTCCCATGCTCATATTCAGCCAGCTTTCTTACACTGCCCAGAACCACCAGCCTAGCAGTGGCACTGCCTATAGCGCTCCTCCATCAGTCATCAATCAAGATAATGCCTCACAAATTTGCCCATGGGCCAATCTGCTAGAAGCAATTCCTTGATCCTTCTTCCCAGGTGACTCTAGTTTGTGTCAAGTTGACAAAAACTAACTAGCACAGCATTTGTCCTGCTATGTTTGGCTCTTTCTGGAATTCAAGGTGACCCAAGAAGAAAGGTTAATGACATTGATTTATCTCTGGCCCTTTAGCTAAAGCACAGACAGAATGAAGATAGAAATTCTGCAGTTTCATCCTCTTTTAAGTTACCTTGTTAGCCAAAAAGAGGAGTCAATTTTTATTTTATTTTTTTATCATTTTTTTTTAAATTAAAAGATTTGTATATAGCAACTTCAGAAGTCCTATGGCTATCAGTAGTTGGATAATGTGGAATATTGGTATCACCGAAATAAGAATCATGAGGCAGAAGAATGAGTCAGAGAGTGAATTTAGAGGTGAGGCAGGGTAGTAGCACAAGCATAAGCAAGCACATGCAAACTCACAACGATTAAGCAAAACTGGCCAAAACAGCCAGTAGACCAAAAGTATGGTAACTAATGATACGCACTCCTGGCAAACATGCAAACAGTGACTGCCAGTTTCAAAAGGACCAACCCAAAATGTTCTTGTGGCAGCTTAACTTCCCTAACCCCATACAAACCCCTGACCTCACAATAAAGAGCTTCTGTACTGGAATCTCTCCAAGTCTGTCATTGCCTTCACACCTTCTCACCCCCTGCCCCCCTGAAAATGGGAATCATACAACAGGCAGCAGCAACAAGCTAGCAACAACTAAAACTCGTGCCCGACATGAATGGACCTTCTTTTGCTCGCTTTTTGGGTCCTCCATGCCTTCTTTTGTGTAGAAGGAGCGGCAGGCTGCATTCCTGCCCAGCTCCCGCACGGCTAGCTTTACACCCAAATAACAACACAAACTGTATTCTTTTAAACACTGCTTGGCCCATTAGCTCTAGCCTCTTACTGGCTAATTCTCACATCTTGATTAACCAATTTCTAATAATCTGTGTAGCACCACAAGGTGGTGGCTTATTGGAAGGATCTTAACCTGCGTCCATCTTGGAGAGGAGAGCTATAGCGTCTGTCTCACTTCCCTTCTTCCCAGCATTCTGTTCTGTTTACTCTGCCTACCTAATTTTCTATCTTATCAAAGGCCAAAGCAGTTTCTTTATTAACCAATGAAAGTAACACATAGACTCTCCTCCATCACTTTTGGGCATTTTTCTTTCTTTCTTGCTGTCCTGGCTGCTGTCCCCATCTAGACTTTCCACTGTTATCTTGATTTTGTCCCCTTCAGCTGTTTTCATGTGTTGACACTTACTTTAGTTTTCTAAGCCCTTGGCGAGTTGGGGCTTTCCTTCCTATCCCTACCTTTTCTTTTCTTTCCCCTGTTTGTCTTCCTGGTTAGGAACTCTCCATTGTGACTCAGTTCATCCTGGTACCTCCACATGAGGGCTGACCACCCAGTTGGTGGAACCAACAAAGGACCCTCTAACCGGTCCTTTTCACCCAGAGACACTGTGTGAGCATACAACGATGGCCTAACAAACCACAGAAGTCCCTCACTATAAGCAGCACACTTGGAATGCAAGGCCTAAGAGCAACTGGCAACTTTTGCCCAGAGCCACTCTCCAGGATTTTCTGAAGGTTCTCTTGCCTTACAGGGAGTCACGACAGCTCTTTGGAGTGTGGACTGTGGGACTTCCTCTCCTAGTTTCTCCTCTCAACTAATCAGGTTAAGCCAACACCAGTTAAGTGCAATCTGGGCGGTGGCCAGTCTCTTAATTCAAAGAAAGGTTTTGGCTGTTCGACTGTGGTTGAATCCCCTTTCCCTTCCAAGATTGGAACATTCTTCTCAGATGGCGACTACATTTACTAGCTTGACCCCGGAGCTGAGTGTGGGGACTGGGATGCAGTTGTTGCCACTCACCACGTGTCTTCTGCTTGTTTTCGTCTTTGCTGTACCTCCTCACAGACTCCTCCTGGGGCCCATCATGAATGGTGCCCCGTCTCCTGATGCACTTCATGTGAAGGCCTGGTTATCTGACATCCGGGAGAACCTAAGCCCAGGACTGTGCCCTGCTATCAGTCCCTGTCCCATGACCCTTCCCCTGAACCTCCTTCGTCACACAGGCTGTCACAGGCAGCCTGGAGTTGCCCTGCTTGAATCATTCAGAGAGTCTTCCCAGCCAGGATCTGCTACTGGGACCCAGCGTGAGTAAAGATGGTTTTTCACAAGGGGCTTACAAGGGCCTTTCTGATGGGCAGTCAGCATTCTTTTCCCCCAGTTCTGCCTTCATTATTGCCTTCCACTTTGAGTCAATGGAACTGTTTCCTCTGGAATTGCCCCCTCATATTCCCAATGAAGAGAGCATCCAACAGGGACAGTTCATCCTCTCTCAAGGCCCTACCCTCCCAGGGATACTCCAGAAGCAGCCACAGGGTCATTCCTGGTCCAGGGAAAGTCAGAGGACTCTAAGAGGGATCAGCCCCTCTCAGAATATCCTTGATTCCATGGCATGTTCTCTCAACTCAAGGCTGTCCAGTTAGTGCTGGAAGGAGGCACCAGCTCCCATGGTGTCTTCCTGGTATGTCACAGTGAGACAAGATGCGGTGAATATGTCCTCACTTACAACTTCCAGGGCAAGGCCAGGCACCTGTGTTTGTCACTGAATGAGGAGGGTCAGTGCTGGGTCCAACATCTGTGGTTCCAGTTCATTTTCGATATGCTTGAGCACTTCCAGGTGCATCCCATCCCTGTGGACTTGAGTGACGCCCAGACGTGTGGCTAACTGAGTCCACAGAAAGCCTGAGAAAGCTTGGAAAAGAATAGAGTAAAACATGTTTCTTGTGGCAATTTCTCGGTTCTACTCTGCTTGCTAGAGGCAAGCAAGCGCTCTCATCTAAGAGAGGCTTCCTGACTCAGCTTTAGCTGCAAAACCCTGCAGCTCATTAAAAGGTCGTGCCACAAACCACTTAAACAGTGTTGATGAAAAGCTGCTTTTCGGTTTTCAGCCGTAGCAGGAAAAAAGCTGCGCCATTTAAAAATGCCGGCTTTGTGGGCTGTCCTGCCAGGGCAAACTCTGACTCTTTTAGGCAGGCGGTTCATGCGGTTTGCAAGCACAGGCTGCTGAAGCTTGCTTGCTGGCAGGGACCTTGAAACGCCATAGAGTTGTGGCTATAAACATGGCTACATCCAGTACCTCAGCCATGAGGCTGGAAAGCTAAGGAATGGACTGGATCTAGCTGGCAAAGCCACAGCTTTAATCCCACCCATATTGCTCAGTAATTTAAATGCTCGTGTGGTCAGAAAAAGAGATATATACAGTAAAGAGAGATTCAAAGACAAAGAAAATTTCTAA
>NC_022026.1:34490900-34493576 GCF_000317375.1 Microtus ochrogaster
GTGGGGTCCTCAAGGTGGGTTTATAAAAATGTACAACTCCCACTAGTTCACCCAATAAAAATAAGATAAAAAGGGTGAGATGAGGCAGGGCAATAGCACAAGCAAGCACATGCAAATCCACAATGAGTAAGCAAAATTGGCCAAAACAACCTGCCATTGAACCAAAAACATGGTAACTAATGATGCGCACTCCTAGCCAATCAAACAACATGCAAATAGTGACTTCCAGTTTCAAAAGGACCAACCCAAAATGTTCCTATGGCAGATTAATTTCCTTAACCCCATATAAACCCTCAACCCTGTCAAATAAAGAGCTTCTCTATTGGAATCTTCTAGAGTCTGAGTGGTGCTTCTGCATCTTCTCACCCCCTAACCCGCCGGAAATGGGGATCACAAAACAGGCAGCAGCAACAAGCCTGCAACAACTACATAAAGGCTTTACACAATGGCTGAAAATTTATCATATGGTGAGAAAAAAACCTGTTGGCAAAGAGAAATGTTGAAAACCCTAGCTAAGGTCAACTAGAATTGTCTGGAGCCACTGACAGCAGGCACAGAGACACTCCTATCTTTAAATTGTGACTTATGTGAAGTGAAGGTGACTCATGGTTCATTATAATACAAAAACGCACACTACAGGATGAAGATTTTAGATGCCAATGAGATATTATACATATGAAATTGTATGTAGAACTACAAGATTTTGAAAGATCATGTTATACCCTACACTGAGTTACTTGAAAGCATGTAAAACTGTGTTTTTGCAGGCTCCATTTTACAAGCAGCCTTTGAACCCATTTTGAAGAAGGAATGACTAAGTACTTGGATGGACCCAGAATCTGAACCATCTATCAAGTTCCTCTCATGCAGCATAGATTGATAAATGACTTATTCCTGGGAATATAAAGGGAACAACTCCATAAATTTATTGAATCAACATGAGTTTATTGAAATCAACCATAGAAACCAGGTCTAAGAACGTCTCAGGCATTCCAGAACAAGAAAACAGTGTAAGTCCCTCACTTGAATCCCATAAGGTAATGGACACCTATCACTGTGATTGCATGGCACAACACAAAGCTATCATCTCCTGGTGTGTGTGTGTGTGTGTGTGTGTGTGTGTGTGTGTGTGTGTGTGTATGTTAGTATAAATAAGCAAAAAACTACTCAGTTGCCCATGTTTGGCTTAGTTAAGTCCCTTTACAGCTTACTAGAATGCTTGACTGTCCATGAGTTTGTCTACTTGGAGTCAACACATAATTTACTTCTCCTTACTTGTTTGTTTCTTGGAACAAGAAAAAGAAGGAAGGAAAAGACTCACCTGTACCTTTTATAAAGAGAAGAATTTCCAACAAAAGCCAATATGAAGCCAGGTCGGAGATCGTCTTAGTTAAGGTACGTACTATAGTTGTGATAAAACAACATGACCAAAAGCAACTTTAGAAAGAAAAGGTTTATCTGGTTTACACTTCCAGATTATAGTCCATCACTGGAGGAAGTCAAAACAGGAATTCAAACAAGGAAGGATCCTGGAGGCAGGAACTGTTACAGAGGCAATGGAGGAGTACTGCTTACTGGCTTGCTCCTCATGGTTTGCTCAGCCTGCTTTCTTACATAATCTAGGATCACCAGCCCAGGCATGGTATCATACCCAATGGCTTGGGCCCTCCCCAATCAATCATTAATTAAGAAAATGTATTACAGACAGATCTTGTGGAGGCAACTTCTTAATTGAGGTCCCCTACTTTTAAGTAATTCTAGTATGCATGTCACATTGACATAGGACCAGTCAGCACAGAAATTTATTAAGGGACAGTTTTAATGTAGATATTAACCACAGGGATTAATGGAAAGAGAGGTACTCGGGGGAATAATAGGCCATATCCAAGTACAGGTGTGAGCTTTCCAAGGGAAAGTCACAGTAAAATGCTTGGGAAAGGGCTAGTATAGAATTTTGGCAGTTCTTAAGCTACATTTCTAAGGACTGCTAACCCCTTCCCTTTTAAACACTGGTAGACTTCTATAAACAAAGTTGCTAGTTACATTTATGAAGAACAATGCTTAGACATAGAAGTGACAGAAGAGTGCTAAAAATGCAAGATTATATATCATTTTGACCTTAAGTAAACACACTTACTGTTTACTTAAAACACATCTACTGACATGATGTCTTTTAGATATCATATATTTTTGGAGTGGACAATTTGGCCTTTATAAGTTTCTTGTCTTAATCAGCTGAAAGGTAGACCAGACCTCAGGAAATAGGGCTCCCTTCCTTTCTGAATTTGTCCATGTTTTCCTGTATTTATATCCTGCCTTAATCACCTCTGGGGGGGTATGACTGAGTAGGTCAGTGTTAGAGTGTTTGTGTAGCATGCTTGAGGCAAACAATCTACAGCACTGTCAAAACCAACTGTGTCTTTTCATAGAAATAGATGACTAAGACATCCATGACTTTCTCACATTCTATTTGCAAGACAAGAACACAAAGACCACAGACTCAGGGATGCTTTGGTGGATCTCTGAGAAATGCTATCACTCTCATATTTCTGTGTCATGGGTAGCACTAATCATACTTGGTAGGTTAAAATAAATGATGACACGAAGTTGGGAGAGGAACATGGTTGGGGAATTCCAAAAAGAGTTGGTGGCCGAAGAATATGATCAAAATACATT
>NC_022026.1:34493676-34495513 GCF_000317375.1 Microtus ochrogaster
TAAAAATATATAAATAAATAAAAAAGGAACAATAAGTCCTTCTGTGTGAGGGGATCACCCATATAGCCAGGGACAGAGTTGAAATGACATAATCTATGCTTTATAGATTTATAGAAGGAAGGGTTTCATTCCTAAGGGAAGAGGGTGGCCGTCATTGACAAAGAGAAACAGTATAGGTCCACCACAGTAATTTCCAGACTTAATTAATCTTTTGCTTTAACTACCTTAGAAGCACTCTTGTACGAAGAAGGCATTCAAATAAGTCTACATTAAGTCCAATTAAAACACAATAAAGAGTATCTTTTTTGGTAATGGGAAATTCCTTAGATGGCACAGTGCTACTTTATAAAACAGTGGTGGGAGAAACCCAGCAATGATTTAGGCCGATGATTCAGGCCATTCATCAAGTGGTGTATTTCAGGCCCCTATTCTGCATTTCTTCTCTATTGAATCTAGCTGCAGTCTCAAAAAGAAAAAAAGAAAAGAAAGAAAAGACCATTTACATCACATTTCATAACTTAATTCTTTCACTCAGCAAAGGTTTGGTTAATTAAACAGGATTCTACAGTCTCGCATGTCCATGGTGGCTGGATAAGCCACTGAAAACCATATGATGGTTCAGAAAAAAATTCAAGTGGCCCATTTGGAGTTGTATGGAAATCTTCATATAATTGTGATGATTTGAAGTTGCAGATTGCATGCTGTGATGCAAAACTTTGAAAAGTGTGTTCTGAAAGGCATGTGAAGACTTGGTGTCTGTTACGTTAGGAAATAGAAGAGGGTAGTTTCAGCTATCACTACAACATCTCTTAGGTACTCTCAAAAGGTCCCGTTTGAGATTTGGAGGTGGCAGCTTAGCATCAAATCGAGAGCTATTGATAGAGTTCTTTTACTGCTAGCGATGGTAGTAGTGTGTTGGGGGTACCCTCTGGCTACAATTTTATCTTTACCATTGATTTACTTAGTGAAACACCTTTCTTCATAGTGCTTTTAAAAAGGGATTAGTGTCCCACTCCCAGAAGCAACTCAGTAAGTTGCTTTGTATATGAAAGATGCCCATTCATTTCTTATTTCCTAATGCAGAAGCATTTTAACTTGTATATTCAGTGATCTCCTGAAATCTGGAGCAGGGGGAGATTGCAAAAGATAAAATTTAAGGGGGTGGTTCAATTGATAAACTGTTTGCCATGTATACATGAGGATCTGAGTTTGATCCCCAGCCCCTGTATATTAAAAGGCCATTATGTGGTGCTGGCCTGTAATGCTGGTGCTGAGGAGGCCCAGACAGGAGGATCACTGCGACTTGCTGTTCAGCTGCTCGAGAAGTGGTGAGCTCTAGTTTCAGTGAGAGACCGTGACTCAAGAAATCAGATGGAGAAGCAATCAAGTCCTAGTCTCTGTTTTGTTGCTGTGATACAATTCCCCAATGAAAAGCAACTTGGTGGAAAAAAAAAAAACAACCTTAGCCTACAGCTCCAGTTTCTTTCATGGCAAGAGATTTCAAACTGTTAGCCATGTCATACCCAGTCAAGAGCATAGAGATGAATTCTTGCATGCTTACGCTCAGCTCACTTTCTCCTCTAAGTAAAGTTGAGGATCCAAATACAGAAGACTGTGCTGCTGCCCACTTTTAGACTGGAGTTTCCCACAGCAATTAATGCAATGCAAGCCCCTACCCGCTAGACATATTAATCCAGACAATTCTTTACTGAGATTCCCTTCCAAGTGATTCTAGATTGTGTGAAGTTGAAAATTAAAATTAGTCATTGCAAGGAATAACAGTATCTACAAGTGCTCTCTCTCTCTCTCTCTCTCTCTCTCTCTCTCTCTCTCTCTC
>NC_022026.1:34495613-34497460 GCF_000317375.1 Microtus ochrogaster
CACACACACACACATGCACACACACACATAAATACTCACATACACAGAGTAAGGATGGGGAGGTAGAAGAGGGGTGGAAAGGGGTAAGGAGGGGAGAGAGATAGACTAAAGAAGGGAGGGACAGAGAAAAGAGAGGGAGGGAGGGGGGAGGGAAGGAAGGAAGGAAGGAAGGAAGGAAGGAAGGAAGGAAGGAAGGAAGGAAGGAAGGAGGAGAGGGAAAGGGAGACTGAGGGGGAGTGAGGAAGCAAGCAAGAATGAGAGCGAGGGAGAGAGGGAGAGAGAGAAAGAGAGATTTCAAAATTCATCAGCTTTGTTAGCTACTGGACCAGCTGCCACCAAATTTTTCAGCTCTCTGGGTGCAGAAGGTCTCTTAAGTTCAAGTATAGACCCTTCTAAGGTGCTCCTTCATCTGCAGACTCTGCACTGTGGGAGTGAAGGGACCCACAATGGATGGAAGGGGAGTAGAAGAGGAAGAACCACATCTAGGGGTCAAGAAGTGTGTGGTAAAGTCAGGAGAGAAATGCTAGAGCCCTATGTTCCTTTCCTTTAGGGGGAAGCTTATTAGAGCATATCCTTTTGGGCAGAAGTTATAAGCCGGATACACTGCAGAGCAGGAATGCTTAGGTTGAATTCTGTGGGATGAGAATTTGATCAATTAAATCTGCTTAATGTCTAATTATCTCTTCTTGTTTCCACTCAACGAATGCCTCCTCCTCTTTTTAGTATAGGACTAAAACATTTGTAAACTGTCATCACACCCCTGCTTAGCGATTAGTTAACAAAGTCACATTTTAAATTCTTTTCATCTTTTCTTGTAAATCAATCCCCTTCTTCCTTGAACTTTCCAGGTTTTTGCTGGAAGCTTCTCCTCCTCATTCCTAACCCACCCCTTTCCTCTTCATTTCATTATGGATGGAAATGATGCAGCTAGATGCAATGATGTATCCCTTGCTTTTGGCCTGGAGTATATTACTTTTTTAGTGGAATTTTTCTCCCACTCTTTAAACTTTTCTGTATGTACAGAGCTGTTACAAAATGGGCACCATTTTCTTCAGCACTCGCTGTGATATAGGCCTAGTTCTCAAATTTTTTTCTACATCAAAATCAACTGGTGTTGTTTGCAAAAAAGGAAGTAAAAAATGAAGGAATAAAGAAAGAAAAAAGAAAGGAAGGAAGGAGGGAAGGAAGGAAGATAAATAGCTTTCTGGGTTTGTATCCTTATATTAAGTAGTGACTTTTTATCAATTATCTCTACCATTTTCTTTTTAAGACTAGAACTTACTGTGTAGCCCAGACTGGATTTGATCTCACAAGCAATATTCTTGATTCAATCTTTTGAATGTTAAGATTACAGACATTAGTCACTGTTAGGCAAAGGGTTGTCTCCAGGGGGACTTGACCAATAGATCTCGAAAATAGGACATGAAACATTAGGTGGGCCTGTTCAGAACCCTGGAACAGGCTATAAAGATAACAGAGAACTTGAGTTCAGATCTCTTGAACCCACTGGATTTGGTAGCTTGTGTCTGTAACCTCAGTGTTTCCATGGCAAGATGAGAAGTAGAGAAATCCTAGAGGCTTGCTGGTAAGCTTGCCTGCTGAACACAGCTGTACACAAGAGACCTCTCCTCAGATCAGAGAGAAAGTAAAAACAAATGCTCCAAGTTCTTTGCTGACTTCTACACAAAAACCAGGCCATGTGTTTTCTCTCTCTCTCTCTGTCTCTCTCTCACAGACACACACACACCCTGAAGAAAAACACCTACAAAAGTGGTGATGGCCATACCTCTTCAATATAGTGCTTGAAGTTCTAGCAATAGCAATAAGACAACATAAGGGGATCAAGG
>NC_022026.1:34505336-34509856 GCF_000317375.1 Microtus ochrogaster
GGGAGGGGGACTTGATCGGGGGAGGGGGAGGGAAATGGGAGGCGGTGGCGGGGAGGAGGCAGAAATCCTTAATAAAGAAATAAAATTTAAAAAAGTCCTTAATAAATAAATAAAATTAAAAAAACAAAATTAGAAGTAAGAAGTTCTTTACTAAATAAACAGAATTACTAACTTGTAAAAAAAAAAGTGGTGATGGTGCTTCATTCCTAACCAGTTAGTGAAGAAGAAAGAGAGAGAAAAGGAAGGTAGGATCTCAGAAATATAGCCCTGGCCAGCCTTTATTTGATATATAGATCATACTGACTTTGAACTCACAGAGATCTGTTTATCTCTGCCTCTGAAGTGATGAAACTAAAGACATGAGCCACTGTGCCTGACTCTATCTTTATATAAGTTATTTTTTTCATTATGTGTATGATTGTGTGTGTGTGTGTGTGTGTGTGTGCTTGCATGCGTGTGAAGGCCTGCAGAATGTACTGGAGCTGGAGCTACAATCAGTTATGAACCACTCAATGTGTTGAGAGCTCAATGTGGGTGAGAGGAACCGGATTGGGGCCTTCTGCAAGAATGGTAAGTGTTTCTAATCACTAGACCATGTCTCCATCCTAAACCTAGTTTTTATTGCTTAACTATGCCTGAGCTTTGCTGTGGGTGTTGGTGGCACACAAGATGATTTTGGATTATCCACAGATGATGTAGACTTACACAGAATCACATACTGAACACTCTTTCAGTTCTTTGCTGCAAGTTCATCATGATCATTTCATAAACACTTCCTACGAAAACTTTTTAAGAGAGAAAAAGCAGGCCTCAAGACCACAGGCTGTTTAACTTGATTTTGAGAACATTGCTTTGCTTTCTTTACACTTTTGTTCATTTTTACACTTGTCTTCTATTTATGGCAAATGCTACTGGCTTCCAGTTACTGTAATGAGATAAACTCTCTTATTCAAATAAACAAGTAAAAACAATTTAAGTGAACTTAAAAATAAAAGATATAAAAATAGCAAAGTTTGCATGATACAAAGCAAAAATTGTGCAGAAGTTTTCGGTGGCATAGACATTTAAAGGAGCTTAACACTAATCTCGTTGGTGAGGAGAAGTTGCTTTAAGTTGTGCCTATAACACTTAAATTTACTATTTTTGACTTTCTTTGGAAACATCTATTATTTCTGAGCTTTTCTAGTCAATCTACCATGGAATTATTATCTCTTTATCAGTAATACTGTTTATTTGTATTATAGTTAACAGAGAAAAATAGAGCCTGCCTCTAGGAGAAGACATGCCATTGTCTCTTCCCTTAAGAGTTTGGCAGTTTAGTGGCCAGTTTAAGGGACAAACTCCTAGGAAGGCAGAGGTAGACAGCATCATTATCTTTTTGATGAGATAATGGACTTTTCGTCCTCAGATTTCCCACTCCCAGTCCAGTCTCTTATGGAGTCTCAGCCATGTGTCTTGAGTCCACAAAGTGTAACTTTCCTTCTCTTCTTTCTCTCTGTGTCCTAAGCATTTTTCCTAACACTTTGTCTGCCATGTGGTTGCCTGCCACCACATCCACGAGGCTGACTTTCCCATCAGCTTAACTCAAGCAGTTGCTGAGATTAACAGCCTTGACTTGGGATGAGAAAAGGACCACTTTTCCCCCATAATTAGGACACCCACCTCATAAATACTCTCACTTTGCTACAAACAACATGCCCCAGATCTCCTACTGATTTCTCCCCTTTCATCAGCCTGCCACAGGCTTTCTGGGGTGGACTATTTCCTTGCTTCACTTTGCTAAATCATTCTTTGCTCAAACCATCTTTTATCTGAATTCTTTCTTTTGAGAAGATAAAAAAGCAAGAAGAAGCATTCATTCGGAAATAAAGTAATTGAGTTCCAATGAATATAGTAAGTATTCTCTGACTATTCCTTACCTACCTAAAAGCAGGACATAACCTCTTTGTGAATATGTTTCTCTCTTATTCCAAGAAGCAAAAAGCCACTCATCTCTGAAGAAGGAAAATTGTTGAGATGAGTTTGTATAAACAAACCTTACAGGCATTACGAAAATTACTCTTATCATCCATTAGGTTCCCATTTATTTCCTAGCCACTTCTTCAGAATTTATTATCCCTTAAAACCCAAACCCAAGCCTCCTTTTTTATTGTTATTGTTAAAATGATATATAAGTGCCCCCAAATAAACATTTCTTCCAGTTCCGTTTCTTTGAACATTTCTATTTCTATGAAATAGCACACAAATAAATATTGATTAAAATGTGCTATTTTCACTTGTTAATGTGTCTGTTGTTAGTTTAATTCATATGTCCCCATATATAGGAAGCAAAACAGGAAATATTTTTTATTCCTACCAGCATTTTTAAGCTCTTATTAGCCAGCAATTATGTATGGAGCTCACATATTACCACTTATGATCACATTTCATCTTTACAACAACCTCTGAGATACTTGTTGATGATGAGGTCATTGGACCTTAACCACTTGCAGCACGTGTGTTCTATGATTTCCATTCTGATTCCATGAAGTCATAACAACTATTACCTCTATTTAATTGAACCTCAGGCAAGTTAGGAAATTTCTGTTACTAGAGTTGTTAGGATCAGAACCTGTGTCCTGACAGTTCTAACAAGCTAAGCTTGGTTACCCATTCTGAATTAAACAGGCAAATAATACTGGAAAGGAGATTTCCTCAATGTGGTGCCACTGGGAAGAGAAATTAATGACTATGAGCCGGGCGATGGTGGCGCACGCCTTTAATCCCAGCACTCGGGAGGCAGAGGCAGGCGGATCTCTGTGAGTTCGAGACCAGCCTGGTCTACAGAGCTAGTTCCAGGACAGGCTCCAAAGCCACAGAGAAACCCTGTCTCGGAAAAAAGAAAAATAATGACTACATGATGCTTAGTGATCTCCCTCAGCTACATCTTATGCATCATAATATAAGGTAAGTTTTACATGGAAGCCAAGAAGTATGCATAACAAAGCAGTCCTTGTTGAAGTGTGGTTCTACCCACCACTGACCCATCACTTTCTCTACTTTAGTCTGTCCTGCAAAGTGTTGAAGAAAGTTGCCAGAACGGTGTGAAATCTCTTCCTGGAAGATAAAGTTCTCCTCTGACTGGTGCCAAGCTTCAGCCTTTTTCCTCTCCTATCACTAGATTACTGAGGAAATTCTAAATTCTCGAAGATGATTGTTCAATAGTCTGATGGCCAAAGGAGGAAACACACATGTCTGCCTTTAAAATATTTTCATTCCTGCCAGAATGGTTTCATTTGCTCAAGGTCACACTACTGCTGTGTGATAGAACAGAGGATTTGAATCCAGAATATTGGGCTCTAAATCCTGTCCTATAGCCATCTTACTGTCATTACAGTTTTGGAAATGACAAGCCTGTGTCTTAGACGGGAAAAAGTAACCTGGTCCAGACTACATGACTCATCAGTGACAGAAATAGGATTTAGTTTGACTCTAAGGCACATGCTTTTAGCCTTTAAGCTATACTGTCTCATAAAACAATGGGCTAATAATTTAAAAGAACAATAAAGTTATGTCACTTGGAATGTCATGGCAATGGCAGGTTTAGTAGAAGAGTTTCCAGCCTTTGTCTTTTTGTCTTAGAAGGAAAATTCTGAAATTTGCATTGCTTCCGAATTCTCAGTATTTGGCTTTATACTTTAATGACTTTTCTCTCCTTTTTTTTTAAGAAAAAAGAAAAAACAAGGGCAAATAGTTCAACACCCAGTCTCCTCAGTGCTCTGGGCAAGTTGTCTTGCTGCCCTGATGTTATGGATATACTCGATTTTCTTGTGTTCCATTTGCTGTTTTATTGACAGAGTTATTGATAAAAGAAAGCCCTTTGCCCAGATGCATTCTTTGGCTTTAAATTGGCTTGACCAGTGGACATTACCTTTGGACAGTTAACTCTTTCAGTTGCAAACCTTTCTAGAGCAATGTTCAAAATCTATTGATGTTACAATCTCCATTACATCAAGATTAATCATTTCTCTAGCTTTTAAGTTGTATCTTTTGGATTTAATTTTGCTTGAAAGGGTTGTTAATATCATAGCTATTTTCATTTAATTTTACCGCTGTTTTTTTTGTGTCTCCTCTGGTAAGGGCTGAGGGCTGTTGTCTTTGGCAGATTCTGTATTGTGAAGCAGTTTATTGCATGGTGAAAGGACATATTCAAGAGAGAATGTATGCTTCTCAAGAGGTCCAGTCATGTGATTGTGACTTTGGACAGTGTGGGCCTCTGGGCCTATTGGTCATCAGATCAAGAGGGGAAAGAAGCAGAAGGGGTGACAGAAAGCTTTGGTGGCCCATGAGCATGAATGGAGACAGTTTGCTGGGAGACAGATTTCAGTAAATCAGCTTAAGTTTATTCCAGAGTATAAGGATTATATAGGATCAGAGCACCTGGAGAGAAGGAGTAATTTGCATTCAGTAGCTGCTCCTATCACAAGGCTAAGTATGTGGTAGTAGAGTCCTGTAGCATAGCCCCTAAGTATGTGGTAGTA
>NC_022026.1:34510052-34527355 GCF_000317375.1 Microtus ochrogaster
AAGTCTTCTCAGCAGTGATCGGTGCCAAGGGTCAAGCTAAAGAAGAATCAGGCATCTGGTTTAGACACAGATTTTAAATAAGGTCAGTCCTCCTGGCCCAGGGACACTTTCCAGATAAGACTCGGTAGAGAGCAGGAAGCTTTGCTGGAGAAGGGAGTTCATGTTGCTGAGCTAATGAGATATGCTGCTATGCCATGGGGAGGCTGCAACCTCTGACCTGCCAACAATGTCTTCCAACAGATATCTGTCTGTCTCAGTTAGAGTTTCTATCACCGTTAAGAGACACCATGACTATGCAGCTCTTACAGAGGGAAACATGTAGTTTGAGTTGGCTTGCAGTTTCAGAGGTTTAGTCCATTACCAACATGGCAGGGCATGGTAGTGTGAAGGCAGACATGGTGCTAGAAAAGGAGCTGAGAGTTCTTGATCCGCAGACAGCCGAAGCAACTGTGACAATGGATGTGGCTTGAGCATATAGGCGACATCAAAGCACACCTCCACACTGGCACCCTACTTCAGCAAGCTCACACCTCCTAATAGTGCCACTCCCTATGGGCCAGGCATTCAAACACATTAGTCTATGGGGTCCATATCTATTCAAACCACCACATTGCCTTATGGGAAAACTTTTAATGGAGGGGAGGCTTTCCATGAGTAAAGGGCAGGGATTACAGGAATGAGTGGGTGTTTACTTGGAAAAGAATTACTCGCCATTTCTTTCCTTAAGAAAGGTTTTCAAATGTGTTGTTGTGTCAGATGCATAATGAGAGCAGTGAATTTTATAGAGATAATGATACAGAAATACCACTACAATAAAGCAAAGGAGAATTAGCAGTTGGCCACAGGGGTTGCAGCTGATCATGAGTGCCTATGTTTTCCCGCCAGCTATGTAGTCACGTGATGTCCTACTGCAATCCAGCTGTGCAGTTACATCAGTACTGGGCCACCATTCTGTTGGTCTCTTTTCCCCACATAAACTACCCCACCCTATACCTAGCAAAAAAATTTTTTTTTGTTAAGAGAGACCCCAAAGAAGTCCATGAAAGGCAAGAGCATTTTGACCTACAGGAATGACGAATACATGGTGGTAGTGGTGGTGGTAGCAGCTGGTGGGCATACAAATCACCTTGAGAAGCGGAAATAAGAAAAACTAAGTAATGGCATGGGAAACAAAGACAGAAGCCTTTGGTTGTAGTTGAGCATTTTAGTTCAGTTTTCTTTGTGCATAAAGAACATCCAATCTACAGCCTTACTCAGAGATGGACATTGTCTGTCTGACTCACCCCCTTCAGCAGTGCTGTGGGAGGAAAAGTATTCAATGAGTGGTCTTCTAATTGAACATCAAACCAAGTCAGTTCCTGGCTTCCAATCCTGAAGAGCTTGTAGGTTCCTGCTCTTCTTGGAAATAAAGTGCGTATTTGCCATTTATGTAATAGGTTACGTAAATCTTCTTAATGAAAATAAAAATATACCAGTTGAATACTGTGTGACAGTATTTCTTTAAAAATGTTCTTCCAGAATCACAAAGGACAGGATAATTAAAACTCCGTGCAGAGCTTAGTTTTTTGACCTCTCATTAGTTTTGGCATTATAAATTGCCATTTGTTAGAAGCCTAATTTGATTATTAGCCCCTCTGAGCTTCCAGCATGCATTCTGAAGAGTGGACTCTGCATGACTCAGAATGCATGCTGCTACCACGGACTAAAGAACAAAAATGGAGGAGCAAATTGCCTTGTTCCTGTGTGTTCATGAGTTAGTCATACTAAAGTGCTTAGCCCAAGGGAAAGAGACCTTTCCAATAACCACAGATGTAAGCTTGAGCAAAGAAACTCAATGGATACCATGGCCAGTTCTTTTTAGTAGAAGCTGTAGTGCATGTTATAGAGGGAGGAAGAAAAGGGGGGAGGGGGCTTTAGTCTCTACAGTTTTGTCATGAAAATCAGTACTATGCCACATCATCTTATATCACCCTCATTCAATGACTACAAGCTCACTTCTTTGTCACTCTGGGTAGGCTCTTCTCTCAGCATTTTAATGACTTCCTTGATACTGTTACGAGGAAGCTTAGTGAGTGTTATCAGGCTTCTTGCCAAAGTCAATGTCTCTAAAACAAACTGCTATTCTACTTTGATTTTTTTTATGAAGAACATACTGAATGAGAAAATTACCATAAGAAGAATATGGAAAGTACTATTCTGCCCCATACTACCAAGTAGAAGTAACTGAAAAACAGGTGGTTTCATGGTTTCCAGTACACTCCAGAAGATTATTTGAGACAGCATAATTGTGTTTAATATTTCCAAGTTGGAAACTGTGAAAGAGGCGTCACAATTGGAGTCCATTCAAGACTGAAAAGTAGGGGAAAATGTATAAAATTCATTTTTATTGTGCATAAAAGTGCACAATAGAGTCTTGGTAAACTCCCACTTAGCTTACTGAGTTGACAAGAAGACCCAGTGACCAATGGACATGACCTACTTACTATTTATCATTAATAATATGGTTAAAGGCGATGTGATAAGAAGTTTCTCATTTCCCCAATACTTCTACTTTAGCTGTTTAAGTTAGATGCTTACCAAAAATTAGTTTGTGCCAAATCTATTTTCACATTTATATAAAATTTGATTATAAGATTGAATTGAGTATTTTGTAAACCATTGAAATGTCAATGCAAAGAGAGCTGTTGCTTATATAAAGATTCCATAAAAGCAAAATGCTGAAAATATGTCAAACTTGATGTTAGTGAATGAATAAGAAAAGGCGGATCAAAGTATAAAAATGTAGATTTTTATATTAAGTTTACATTTTTGTTTTTGTTAGGAAAATTGAAACATAACTAAAATTAGAAAGTCTACTAGTATGAACATCATAGTCTCAATACCCAATTTCAACATTCACTATGTTTACAATGTTGTTTCATTCAGGCCTTACTGTATCTTCTGCCACAATCTTTTAAAAACCAATCTCAGACACCATATTACTTCTTTAATGTATCATCACCATCATCATCATCATATTTTTGTTCTTCTACTTCAAGAAAACCCAAGCTGGAAATTAATATGAAGCTATCTTATAAAAGAAAGATATTGCAAAACTCAAAAAGTAAACACATTCTTAAGGAAAATGCTGAAAGGTAGAAAAAATCTTTGGAAAAATTGTTTTCTATGATACATCTGCTTGAACATTAAAGGAGAGAAGTGAACCACTGAGTATTCTGTCTGCGAAACATTTGTGAAAGTACCCTATTTAATATTTTAATGATCTTTTCTTTCAATTGCTTTGTTTGCCTAGGTAGTATACTACAACTCTTTCTTGTAGATTAAAGTGTGCTTAGCATAACAATGTTATTGATAATGGTGGAATATAATCAGTATGTGGGAGATTATTTACTTACATACAATGTTGTCATAGACCAATAACCATTTGAAGTGTATTTCACTTAGGGTAAGAAAAACTCAATAGCCTTGAGATTAGTTTCATTTACAATATCCTGGCTTAGAAATCAGTAAAGACTGCATGTTAAATTGAGTTTCTTTGATCTCTAGTACATGTCTATTAGACTAACAAATGCTGCTCACAATGTTGCAATGGAAACTGTACCACTTTTCTATATACCCAGTTGAATTAAAGATGGTTACTTCAAGATGCTGATCTTTTGGTTAAAAAAAAGTTGATTAACTTTTTTTTCTCAAGAATATTAAATACAATACAGAGATTTAGTGATGGACTTGCATGGCAGTTTTGTCAAATTGGGAAATATGCAAGAAGAGAGAGTAAGCTGATAGAAGAAGCAAGGCTGAAATGTCAGAGATGCTTTTTAAGACAAACATCCAGTTCTTTGAGTTCTGACTGAAATTTTCTGATTCTCCGGGGGTAATTACAAAATCACTTGCTTCAACCTTATATTAAACTCCTTCTTATTCAAGATTCCTTGGAAGGTCTTTGACTAATATTACCCATATAAGTCTTTCCATAGGTGTGTATATGTATGTACTCTCTTATATGTGAGTGTTTATGTTGTATGACGCTACTCCTGGGAAAATGTGAACAAACTCCAAATCACGCCAGATAGGGAACCAAGGACAGACCAAAATAAAGATAGCACAAAAATACAACTTGGTGAACCACTGAATTTCGTTGGGGTTATTCCCAGGAGTGTGGTAGGGTTACTTGTTACAGGAGCAGAAATGACTCAAAGAGAGCTGCATCACAAAAAGCCACCCTAATGCTCTTGCATTACTTTAAAATCACACAGAAGTCTGAAAAAGCATTTTTTCTTTTAGTTTTGTTTTGTTTTCCATGAATCTATTCCACATTGGTACCAGAAAAGAAAGCATTTCCCACACATTTATATTCAACTCACATATATTCAACACCTGCTTCTTGTCAAGTACTTTTGCCTCCTGATCTTACATTAGTTTTTTTGGGGGGGGGCGGGCTTTTACACCTGAAAAAGTTAAAACAGCAAAATTATTTTCCTCAGAGTCGTACAGATAATGAGTAGCAGAATGTAACAGTAGTTCTTCCTATTACAAGACTCTCTCTCCCTTCAACCACGAGTGTAGAAATAGTGAATGCAAAATAAAAAGAGAATAGAAGGGCCAGAAAGTTGGCTTAGTAGGTAAAGGAGCTTGCTGCCAAACTAATGTCCTGAATTGGACTTCTGGGATCCACACTGTGGAAGGAGAAAATCAATTCCTTCAAGCTGTTGTCTGATCTCCATTGATCATGCTGTAGCAATGCATGCACACACACACAGACACACACACACACACACAGAGACACCCACACATCATACAAATGTAAAACATTTTAAAAAGTAGAATGGAACATGTGGATTTAAAATATTAGGAGTGGTAGCATTCTTTCATAATGAAATTAGAAAATGAAATTCCTTTGATTTAGCACACAACTTGTTTTTGGACTTTTATTTATGTTTTTATGGTTTTATTTAATTTTAAATTATATATATATGGGTATGTTTGTGTATGGATATGTGTGCTTAAAGTGCAGGTGTTCTTGGAGGTCAGAGGTGTCAGATCCTCTAGGGTAATGGGGGATTGAAAGCCACTTGGTGTGGGTACTAAGAACTGAATTTAGGTCCTTTGCAAGTTTGTACTCTTAAGTGCTAAGCCATCTTTCCAGTCCCTTTTTGGGTCTTTAAATAGGAATTCTGCTACTGGGAAAATTGCGTTTTATGCAAGTAAAAAGGGGGATGATAAATAGCCAGATGTTGAAAGTGGAAGAACACTTCTTGGTCATTGGGGGTTAATTTGGATTTTGATTATGAGCAAATACAAATCACCCTTGATTGACTGCAATAGTCAAACTTCTTTGTCAACTTGAATGGATTTGAGCATTCTGAAAACACACCATTGGGTCTGTCTGTAAGGGTGTTTCCAGATAAGTTTAACTAAGAAGGGAAGACCCCCCCCAAACATAGTAGCACATGTAGGATCTCAGACTGAATAAAAAAGGGAAAAGAAGAAAGCAGGCTGACTACCAGCATTTATTTTGTGGTCACAAGTCCATGATGGACTGTATCCTCTCAGACTTGAAATCACAATAATTCCTTCTTTCTTTGTCAGTATTTAGTGCATTGACCTAGCTCTTGCATTTATCTCTAGAAATCTACTTTTCTCATGAAATGCCCTGAGTGGAAATGCAAGTGAGTACTTTGTATTATAAGAACTCTGAGGTAATTGGACATAAACTTGGAAATCTATGCAGGAAGCGTGGTTTGAACAGTGTTCAGATTTAGCAGTGGCTAGAGATGTTTTTGCTTCCCTGTAGATGCTCCTTGAGAAAATTCCTCCACTTCCTTTTTGTCTGAAACTGTTACTCACATAAAAATTGAACAGCTTGATATATATTAGCTCAGTAAGTCTTTCTTAACTTGATAATTTTGCATTTCATGAAATGTTCTTTCCAAAAGTCATAATTCACTGAAACAGAATTATCATATCCCCTTTCCTTTCAGAAAGACATTTAATTGGATGGCAGTGCATTTTCTAGAAGCTAGTAAATCTAATAGTTGATGGATACCATCCTAGTTGGTACTGACGTTTTGTGTAGCTTCCTTTCGATGTGACAAAATCTGACATGACTCTTCCATACAGCTCTTCTGGCCTAGAGGTTAAACATGTTCATTTCCTTATTATCAGGGCCTGAAAACACATGTCTGCCAAAATTTACAACTCTCTGAAAACAAAACAAAAAAAAATTTCAGAGCTACTTGGCATGTTACCTCTGTATGTGTGCTCTTGGCAAGATTGCTGTTTTCCCCTTGGAACTTCATGATCATTGTATTGTCTTTATTGAAAGGCTAAAATCTATTCCTTTTTTCAAAGTGTGATGTAACATAGTCATCTTATTTACAACAATTAAAAAACACTACCACAGCAATACCTAGAAGTAGTCTATTCATTTTGTAAGACAATTACTAATTCAGAAATATTAAATGATTTTATAAAACATATGTCTTCAATAATAGTTTCAAGGCAACTATGATGGCTAATATTGGCTATCATCTTGACTCATCTGTGTACATGAAGTCTTAATAATGGAGTTGCTTCCATCAGATTGGCCTGTAGGTATGTCTGTGGGGCATTTTCTCCACTGCTAATTGGTGTAGGACGGTACTGCCAACTGTGGGTGGCACCATCCATAAGCACTTGGACCCAAGTCATGTAAGAAAGGTAACTGAAAATAAGCAGGGGAACAAGCCAGTGAGCAGTGATCCACGGAGGTTTCTATTTCAAGCTACTGACTCATATTTTTGCTTTGGCTTCCCTCAATAATGTATTTTAAAACATAAGATGAAATAAAACCTTTGCTCCTAAATCGCTTTCAGTTATGGTATTTATCATGGCAACAATGAAAATAAATAGCAACTTCTAGATAATTCCAAGTGACCTACTTCATGTTTCCATTAGGAAATAGTCAATTTTGCCTTCAACTCTGTTAATCATATGGTGCAGAATTTCCCTGAAAGTATTTTATCCATATTTTTGCTCACCCTCATTTCTCAATCTCCAAAAATTTTCATCCAGTGTTTAGCACAGAAGTGCAGAAGGGATTGTGGAGAGTCAGTTACATATGTGCATTTCTTTCATGGTACATGAGCATGCTGATGTTTTACTTGAGGAGTCTTGAGAAAAGTCAAAATAATAAGGTGGATCATCAATAATGCATTCATATACAGAAGAAACACTTCCAAGTTTTGTTCATCTTCCTGGTGTGAAGCATTTCTCTGTCTACTTTACATGCATTGTCTTTTTTTTCTGAATAAATCATTGATGTAATGTCTCTAAAATCTCTCATAACAGTGCACATTTAATTATTTTATGTCATAGTATCAGAAGCCAATGTCTAAAGTGAATGCTAGCCATGTTCTCATACAAAAATTACTCTGCAGTTGGCATTTACTTTGTGTTGCCAACTAGCTCCCAAATAAAGACATGGAGACTTATTATTAATCATGAATGTTTGACCTTATCTCAGGGTTGTCCCACTGGCTCTTTTAATTTAATTTAATAAAATCTGTTTCTATACATCTCCATTTTGCCTTGGGGTTTTTTATCTTTCTATAATTCTGTGTGTCCTACTTTCCTGCTTCCTCTATGTCTGTCTCTTTAGCCCCTGATGTCTTTCTATATTCTCTTTTTCTCCATTGGGCCTAAATTCTGTCTCCTACTTACTTTCCCTGCATATACCTCCTCCCTTGCTATTGGCTATTCAGTTTTTTATTAGAACAATCAGGTGCCTTAGGCAGGCAAGGTAAAACAACAACACATCTGGAGTCAGAAATTTCTTGTTTCGGAAACGCTCGGTCTTGAATATCCAGCAGTAACTTCCCAAATTATCACACAGAGGCTTAATATTATTTTTAAATGCTCAACCAAATAGCTCAGAATTACTATTTACTGCTTTTACATTTTAAATTAACCCATCATCATTATTTACACTCTGCCATGTTGTGGTACCTTTTCTCAGTATGACACGCCCATCTTGCTCTCTGCATCTGGCCAGTATCTCCTTACTCTGTCCTTTTCATTTCAATCATCATTAGTTTGATAGCTCCACCTATGCGTCCTTCATGGCTACTGGCCAATCAGCATTTTATTAAACCAATTCAAGTATGATGTGGGATTTCCTCTGTATGCTGTGAATGTGTTTTATTACCATTGGTTAATAAAGAAGCTTCTTTGGCCAATGGTTTAGCAGAGTAAAGCCAGGCAGGAAATCAGAACAGAGATAGACAAATAGAGTAGGCAGAGTCAAAGAGACACCATATCACCACATAGCGCTGAAGGAGACAGATACTGGATCCTTACCAGTAAGTCACAGCCTTGTGCCAATATACAGATTAATAGAAATGGGTTCATTTAAGATGTAAGAGTTAGTTAATAAGAATCTGGAGTTAATAGGCCAAACAGTGTTGTAATTAATATAGTTTCTGTGTAATTATTTGGGTCTGAGTGTCTGGGAAAAGAAAAAGTCTCTGCCTACATGACTAACAAATCTTTACAATGTACAATAGGATTATCTACAGCACACATCTTTATATAGTTTAACAAATATTGCACAGCATAAATCTTGTAAATATCTGTAGAAAGAACTCTACCAATGGAAATGTAGTTCTGACTTTATTCAAGTACTGATATCTTGCCTTGAATAGTTTCTTTATATGTTTCTTTGTTGTCATTTTTAAAACAGAAAACAACTAATAAATAATGTCTCACTGACTACTGTTCTGACCAGTTTTCCTTCACTTTTTAAAATGGGACTTTTTGATAAAAAGTATTTTGGTTTATTTATCATACATATATTTTTTCATATATATGAATATATGTAGTCAGTTGTTACTAAGAGATTTCAACCTGCGAAGTAGGAGACAAGGACATTTAGTCCACAAATGAGTTCAATATAGCTTACATTTCTGATATTGTTGATTCACATTCTTCTTCTAGTTATTGAAAATGTAATGTGTTTTCAAAGAACAAGAGAGTCATCTATGACTTCACAATTACTTAGCCATATCCAGGGTACTCTACATGCTAGACAACTGCAGAACTGATATTGAAAGATGTGGGGAAACAACACAATAGATGACGGATTCAGTTTCTGGAATTTAGGAGTTTAAGCAAAACAGGTGTGTTGAGAAGATTTGATGAGGTATTAATGATAATCATCAAGATAATAGAGAGTACATTATATATGCAATATTCTAGAAAAATAGGGGCAAATATATTTCATAGAGGAAGACTGTCCTTTACAGAGGGATAGTTACACTAGTTTGTTAGGAAGAACCACACCTGGAGCTGGAGTTTAGTTCAGTAGTAGAACACTTTCATGTGCAAAGCCCATTGCCAGTTTTGAAGAGCAAAAAGAATCAAGCTTTTACCCACATGAGGGTTTGAGAGACTTTACTAAGGCACAGACCAACTGCTGGAAGGAAGCAGCTAGTTATTGCCACCACTACAGGTAAATTGACACCTGGTTCTCCAATCAAAGTAGGACAAATGCCTTTCTACTTCATTTCCAATAACAGAAGACTAGCCACCGTGTGCTCTGCTCCTGGTTTTTCTGATTTCTGTTATAAGCAGCACACAGTGTTCATTAATCACTGCAGTGAAGCCAAAGCCTTCAACACGGCTGAATGGAATCAACACAATTGGGCCCTTCTGGGCCATGATATTAAATAAAACAGAATGTTTGGGATTTCTGTCTTCTTCTCAAGAGAAATGACCTCAGGATTAAAGAGTCAGTGTGGGTAAGAATTAGTACCCAGCCAGAGCACATTTCTAGCTTTAGCTCAGACAGGACACTCCGCATCCCAAGACTAGATTGCAGTGGTTAAGCAGTCCCCTTCCACATCTCATCATGACACTTGTGATTCAATGATTCTTTTTCTTGGGCCTCTAGGAAGAGTAGTTGAGGTAATACCCCAACAAGAAATACAGAAACTGGGCAGCTCCAGGAGAATTCAGAAATGATATTTGTATTCGCCTTTCCTTCTGTACTCATTTGTAACAGTTTTCCAGCCTAAGAATACGCAGGGTTTACCAGGGCAGAAGAGCACGCCAATTTTAAGATTCATATTTGATCTGGAAGGCATTCATACATTTGCATGTACGCGTAGTTCTTTCCACAGACCATGAAATTGAGATTTCGGATGTTTCTTTGACAGAGCGTTTTCTTTGTGTGGCTGAAGCATCCTTTCTAAGCCATTCATACTGAAAGTTTTACTCAAACCGGTCAGCTGTTATTCTGTTTAGTGACAGGAACAGATTTTCTTTCCACATCTTTGCTGCTGTGGAGCAGGATCTCAGTTAATCAGTTCTGCCCAAAGCTCCAACTCATGCTTCTCCACACTGACTTTGACTATATATATATATATATATATATATATATATTATAAAAGCTACTCTCTTTGCATTTCTTACTAGATTCTAAGTTTTCAGGATGTAAGGATTTTATTTTTAAGTCATGAAGCATGTCTACTATATGACTGAAACTTCCTGTGATTGCATGTAAAAGTAATTTTAGCTGGTGTCTCACTTGAGCCTAACTGACATTCAAACAAATAGGAGTGCATCTGGTTAGCTGATAGGAACGATCCACAGAGTCTATTTACAAAGGTCTAGTAACTTGGGAAGGGGCCTGGCAGAAGGAAAAGATAAGAGGAGGGAGGGAGAAGAGGAGAAGGAGAGAAAATGTCAGAAAGGCTTTGGGGCATGGATAATTAATTCAGAAAAATAAGACAGAGAGAGGATATTTCAGTTCTGCCCACTGGTCAGGACTTCTGCCATTACTTTTTATATTGAAGCCCTGTAGGCAGCAGCAAGAAAGACCCATCCTTATAAAGGACCTGTGAGACACAAGAGATCATATGCCATGGTCAGGCTTCAAACTGCCTTAATGATTCAGCAATCAATAGAATACTGAAGTATGTAGCTATGGGATACCAAGAATCTCACAAACAGTGAAGCATAGCTTTTAGAATGCTGCTGGAGCAGGTCCTCTCCCTGGATAAAATGGTATAACGGGGAGCAAAATCATGGTGCCTGACCGTTCTAAGTTGACGGACCTTTCACTTTGCATAGGATGCATACATCACTGACTTTCTGACGTTTTTCACTAGAAATCTGGGCAGCAAGTGCAAGCTGTGTATTTCTAATTACATTCGTATATCTTTTCCAGTCTTGACTTCTGATTTGGTAATAATCTGAAGAGAACGGAATCTCGAACAAAGTTCAAATCATCATTTTTTCCCCAGTCTTTCATGCTTTAGCTATTGTGGTCAGGTGGACAAACATGACAGAAAATACAGAAATCAGCCCATGTAAATGAGTCCACTATGGCCTCATCTCAATAGGAGCTGAAGGGGTTATAGAATCTCTTTGGTGGAACCAATGTGTTCAGCTTTAGAATGTGGCACAGATATGGATGGCATCATACTACAAAACATCTGGGTCATAGGAATTTGCTAGCCAGCATTTATTTAACAATATCAAGGAAGTGGCCCAGAAAAGTATAAACAAGAGGTCAGTTAGCAAGCTGATCAGGACTCCTGGAGGCTTCCAGCAACACTTGGTTCAGCTTGAGGGCTGTATAGGAAAGTTACTGTGACTCCTCTACAATCCTTATTTTTATATAGCCTTTATGGTTTATAGTGTTATGGTGTGCTTTCAGATTCACCCAACATTTAGCAGAGAACAGATCTGAGATACAAGAGAGAGTATGATTGCACCCTTCTACCTGTGGTGCCTGCAGAGATTCTTTGTTTAATCTATGGATTGGCTATAAGAGATATGCAAAAACAATTTTAATTATGTACTTGTGTGTAGGAATGTCACAAAGTATGAAACTCAATGAATGGCCAGTTGATTGAAACTTTTACAGCATTCTGAGTGTGGTGGTGCAGAAGACACAGTATGGCAAGATGGATGGGGAAATAGGATGAATAAAGGTTGCTTTGTTAAATGGCGTAAGTTGTCTCTGAACAGCTCTTTTTCTGGTACAGACATCAGCACTAACAAAAAAATTCTTTGTAGATGTAAATTCATATTACAATAGAGAAGATTTTCAAAGAACTCTGTTCCAGGCTGCACTTTCTCAAAATAATAACCCAAAAATCACCACTCCTCCATGGTGTATTTTAAGGGAGTATAGGGTAGTTTTATGGCATTATAAAGTCTTTTGTAAACTACAACCATAGTATGGGGTGCAATTGCTGAGCTTCAATTTTAGCAATGTTTTCATAATTATAAACATAAAAACATTGGCCAAAGAGACAAAAGCATTTTTATTTTATTTTTAAAAATTTTTTTAAAAGAAAACAATTTCTTTTCATTTTACATACTAATCTCAGTTTCCACTCCCTCTGCTCCTCCCATTCCCTCAAGCCTACCCCTCCCACCCCAAACCCTCATCCACTCCTCCCAGGTACATTGTTTTGGGAAAGGTCCAAGGCCCTCCCTACTATATTTAGGCTGAGCAAGGTATCCGTCCAAAGAGAATAGGTTCCAAAAAATCCAGTACAGCAGTAGAGATAAATCCTGGTGTCACTGCCAGTGGCCCTGCAGTCTGCCCCAGCCATACAACTGTCACCCACATCTAGAGAGTCTAGCTTGGACCTATGCTGTTTCTTTTCCTGTCTGGCCAGAGTTGGTGAGCTCCCATTAGTTCAGGTAAACTGTTTCAATGGGTGTCTCCATCATGGTCTTGATCCTTTTGCTCATATTCTCACTCCTCTCACTCTTAAACTGGACTTTGGGATCTCAGCTCAGTGCTCCACTACAGGTCTCTGTCTCTGTTTCCATCAGTTCCTGGATGAAGGTTCTATGGTGATATTTAAGATTATCCATTAGGCCGGGCGGTGGTGGCGCACGCCTTTAATCCCAGCACTTGGGAGGCAGAGGCAGGCGGATCTCTGTGAGTTCGAGACCAGCCTAGTCTACAGAGCTAGTTCCAGGATAGGCTCCAAAGCCACAGAGAAACCCTGTCTCGAAAAACCAAAAAAAAAAAAAAAAATTATCCATTAGTCTGACCACAGGGCAATGCCAGTTTGGGCACCTTCTCTTCTATTGCTTAGGGTCTTAGCTGGGGTCATCCTTGTGGATTCCTGGGATTTTCTCTAGAGCCAGGCAGGTTTCTTGCCAGCCCCATAATGGCTCCCTCAATCAAGATATCTCTTTCCTTGCTTTAATCTCTGTTCTTCTATCTTGACTATACCATTTCCTCAAGTTCTTCTTGCCCTTCCTCTTCTCTCCTCCTCTTTTCCTTCCAGCCTCCTTTCTTCCCTCCACCCCTATGTTTCCAAATTTGTCAGGTGATCTTGTCTATTTCCATTGCATATTTTTAGTTTCTTTGTCAAAAAGCAAGTGCTCATAGGTGTGTGGATTAATATCCAGGTCTTTGCTTTGATTCTGTTGGTCAACTTCTCTGTTTTTGTGCCCATACCAAGCTGTTCCTCATTACTGTAGTATGACCGAACGATTCTCTGGATTTCCTCAGTGTCTGTTGATGATGTGTGATTCCCCTCTGTATGCTGTGAATACCATTGGTTAATAAAGAAATCGATTTGGCCTGATATGGCAGAGTAGAGCTAAGCAGGGAAAACTAAACTGAATGCTGGAAGAAGAAGGCAGAGTCAGGAGAAGCCATGTAGCCATGGCGTAGACAGATGCTGGAACTTTCCCCAGTAAGCCACAACCTCATGGGGGATACACAGATGAATAGAAATGGGTTAAATTAAGATGTAAGAGTTAGCCAATAAAAAGCTAGAGGTAATGGGCCAAACAGTGATTTAATTAATACAGTTTCTGTATGGTTATTTCAAAGCTGTGCAGGCAGGAACAAACAAGTGGCTTCCTATAACATGTTGTTATGGCCCACTTTTCTTTTCTGATTTTGCTAATTTGGGTGTTCTCTCTCTGTTTTTTGATTAGTTTGGATAAGGGTTTGTCTATCTTGTTGATTTTCCCAAAGAACCAGCTCTTTGTTTCATTGATTCTTTGTATTGTTTTCTTTGTTTCTATTTTATTGATTTCATCCCTCAATTTGATTATTTTCTGTCCTCTACTCCTCCTGGGTGAGTCTTCTTCTTTTTGTTCTAAAACTTTCAGGTGTGCTGTTAAGCCACTAGTGTGAGCTTTCTCCATTTATTTAATGTAGGCACTTAGTGCTATGAACTTTCCACTTAGCACTCCTTTCATAGTGTCACATAGGTTTGGATACTATGTGCCTTCTTGGAAGTCTTTAATTTCTTTATTTTTTCCTTGACCAGGAGTCAACGGAGCACTGTTTAATTTACATGTGTTTGTGGGCTTTCTGAAATTACTGTTGTTAAATCCTAATTTTAAACCATGGTGATCTGGTAAGATACAGGGGGTTACTCCATTTTTTTCTGTCTGTTGAGGTTTGCTTTGTTACTGAGTATGTGGTCAGTTTTAGAGAAGGTTCCATGAAGTGCTGAGAAGAAGGTAGAATCTTTTGTGTTGGGTTGAGTGTACTGTAGATGTCTGATAATTCTATTTGAGTCATGATATATGTTAGTTCTCTCATTTCTCTGTTAGGTTTCTGTCTGGTTGACCTGTCCTTTGGGGAGAGTAGGGTGTTGAAGTCTCCTACTAAGTGTGTGGGGTTTGGTGTATGATTTAAGCTTTAGTAATGTTTCTTTTTTTTTTTTTTTCGAGACAGGGTTTCTCTGTGGTTTTGGAGCCTGTCCTGGAACTAGCACTTGTAGACCAGGCTGGCCTCGAACTCACAGAGATCGGCCTGCCTCTGCCTCCCGAGTGCTGGGATTAAAGGCGTGCGCCACCACCACCCGGGAATGTTTCTTTAACATATGTGTGTGCTTTTGTATTTGGAGTATAGATATTTCAGATTGAGACTTCATTTTGATTGAGTGTTCCTATTATGAGTATAAAGGGTCTCTCTTCATCTCTTTTGATTAATTTTAATTATAAGTCTATTTTGTTAGATATTAGGACAGCTACACCTGCTTGTTTCTTAGGTCCATTTGATTGGAAAAATTTTTCCCAACCGTTTACTCTGAGATAATGTCTGTCTTTGAGGTTGAGGTGTGTTTCTTGTATACAGCAGAAGGCTGTATCCTGCTTTTGTATCTATTCTTTTAGCCTGTGTCCTTTTAAAAGTGAATTGAGTTCATTGATATTAAGAGATATTAATGACCAGTGATTGCTAATTACTGTTATTTTTCAGTGTTGGTGTGTGTATTTACCTTGTTTGCATTTTGTTGCTGAGAGGTTATCTGTTGCCTATGTTTTTGTGGGTGCAGTTAGCTTTCTTGGGTTGGGGTTTTCCTTCCAGTTCTTTCTGTAGGGCTGGATTGTGGGTCGGTATTATTTAAATCTGTTTTTGTTATGGAATATTTTGTTTTCTCCATCGACAGTGAATGAAAGCTTTGCTGGGTATAGTAGTCTGGGTTTGCATCAGTGGTCTCTTAATGTCTGAAGCACATCTACCCAGGACCTTCTGGCTTTCATGGTTTCCATTGAGAAGTCAGGTGTAATTCTGATAGGTCTACCTTTATATGTTACTTGACCTTTTTCCTTTGCAGCTCTTAATATTCTTTCTTTGTTCTGTATGTTTTGCATTTTGATTATTATATGGTGAGGGGACTTTTTTTTTTATCCAGTCTATTTGGTGTTCTACTAGATTTTTTTTGCCTCCATGGGGATGTTCTTCTTTAGGTTGGGAAAGTTTTCTTCTATGATTTTGTTGAATATATTTTCTGTGCCTTTGAACTGGAGTTCTCCTTCTTCTATCCCTGTTATGCTTAGATTTGGTCTTTTCATGGTATCCCAGATTTCCTGGATATTTTGTCTTAAGAATTTGTTGGATTTAATGTTTTCTTTGACCAATGAATATATTTTCTCTCTAGTATCTTCAACCCCTGAGATTCTCTCTTGCATTTCTTGTATTCTGTTGATTAGTATTGCCTCTGTAGTTCCTGTTTGTTTACCCTGATTTTCCACATCTAGAATTCCCTCGGTTTGTGTTTTCTTTATTGCTTCTGTTTCAGAATTCAAGTCTTAAATTGTTTTCTTCCCTGTTTGGTTATTTTTTTCTTTGTTTTCTTTGAGAGATTTATTAATTTCTTCAACTTTTTGTTTGTTTTTTTCCTCCATTTCTTTAAGGGAGCTTTTCATTTCCTCTTTAAAAGTCTCCATCATCCTCATAAAGTTATGTTTAAAATTGTTTTCTTCTATTTCTTCTGGGTTAAAATTATCAAGTCTTCCTGTTATGTGACTACTGGGTTTGGTGTATATTTTCTTTTTAGGTTGTTGGATAAATTCTTGCATCAGTGCCTACCCATTTCTTCCTTCAATTGATACCAGCAGTGTCTTCACAACTTGGTCCAATTCTTATAGTGGCTGTCTGTGTTTTGGAAACTGTTCTTAGTCTGATCTGTATTGTCACTGTGTCTCAAGGGGTTTGGAGCAGTATATCTACAGGAAACTCACCTGCTGCCTGACTATAGAAGCTAAGGCAAGTGGGAGAAGGGCCCAGTGTTTTGCCCCAGTACAAGGGCCTAGAGAGCGGGGTGTCCTTTTGGGTGACTTGTCATTCACCTCTTGGTCCTTTCTTTGTAATAGCAGGCTGTGTTTCAGAGTTCCACAGTGTTTGTCTGGGGGATATGCAAGTTTGAGGGTGGGATGGGACTTGTAGCTTACAGGGTCCAGTGGTCGGGGTGTGGGTAATGGAGCAGCCTACCTGCAGAAAACTCTTCTGTTGGCTGGCTAGAGAAGCCAAGGCAGGTGGGGGAGGTGCCCAGGGTTTTCACCCAGTATGGGGTTCCTAGAGAGTGAGGTAACCTGCCAGGTGGCTGGTCATATACCTCTTGGTCCACTCTATGTAGCAGCAGGCTGTGTTTCAGAGTTCCACTGAGGTTGGGGGGCGATAGGTAAATTTTGGGATGGGGTGGGATTTGTGGCTTGTAGGGTCTAATTGTCAGGATGGGACTAATTACGTTGAAAGAATTTTTAAAATTATTTTTAAAATTTAAGAGGAATGTGTATGTGTGTGTTTCTGTGAAGTGTTTATGTGGGTAAGTGCAGCACCCGTAGAGACCAGAAGAGAGCATCAGTTACAATAGAGCTATGGTTATACAAGCAGTTGTGAGCCACAAGACATGGGTGCTAAGAATTGAACTTGGATCTTCTTCTTTTTTTTAAAATTTCTTTTTTTTTCACATTTTTTTTTATTGAAAGAAAAAAACAGAAATTCCCCCCTCCTCCCAGCCTCCCATTTCCCTCCCCCTCCTCCCCCC
>NC_022026.1:34532771-34564013 GCF_000317375.1 Microtus ochrogaster
GTGTTCTGTATGCTTCTTGAACCTTCATAGGTACATCTTTCTTTAGATTGGGAAAGTTTTCTTCTATAATTTTATTAAATATATTTTCTGGACCGTTGAGCTGCACTTCTTCTCCTTTTCTCCTCCAATTATTCTTAGGTTTGGTCTTTTTATTGTGTCCCAGATTTCCTGAATGTTTTGTGATGAGAGTTTGCTGGACTTGCTGTTTTCTTTGATCAGTGCGTTTATTTTCTGTATGGTATCTTCAGAATCTGAGATTCTTTCTTCTATCTCTTGTATTCTGCTGGTTATGCTTGTTTCTGTAGTCTCTATGCGTTTATCTAGATTTTCCATGTCCAGCTGGCCCTCTGTTTGTGTTTTCTTCCTTGTCTTCAATTCAGTTTTCAAGTCTTGAACTGTTTCCATTATCTGTTTGATTGTTTTTTCCTTGGTTTCCTAGGGTATCATTCACTGCAAACTTTCTGTTATACTTCTCATCCATTTCTATAAGGGCATTTTTTACATGCTGTTTAAGCGCATCAATCACTTTCATAAAGTCAATTTTTTCTACTTCTTCTTGATTAAGGTGTTCATGTCCTCCTGTTGTGAGGTCGCTGGGTTCTGGTGGTTTCATGTTGTTTTTCAGATTGTTGGGTGAATTCTTGCATTGGCACCTGCCCATCTCTTCCTCTGAATGCTCTCCTAAGGATCTTCTTTTACAGGATCAGGTCTCCTTGCCCACTGATGTACCTTCCCAGTGGTGGCACTCTCCCGTGATGGCTCTTTAGGTGCCCCAGTGATATCTCTCCTGGTGCCAAGATCAGATCTCTGTGCTGGTTGGGTAGCTCATAAACAAAGCTCCTACCTTGCTTGCTGCAGGCAGGCTACTGAAACAAAGGAATTCCCGCCCGCCCGGCTGCCCTCCGGATTCGATCCCAGCACCCAGACAGGCTGAGCTCGGTGATGTTATATGCCCAAAGACAGCAGGGAGGCAGAAGTGGGGAGGGTTCTGGATGCAAGCTGGGTGAGATAGGAAGAGAGAGGCAGTATGCAGGAGTATAAACCCTGCAGGAAGTGGTTCCTTGTCCCGGGCTGCTGCCATGGGTCAGAAACTCACTCACCCCAGAGATGGATCTCCTGGTGCCCAGATCAGATCTCTGTGCTGGTTGGGTAGCTCATAAACAAAGCTTGCTTCCTGCAGGCAGGCTATTGAAACCTGAACTTGGATCTTCTATGAAAGTTTTACACATTTCATTTTTTGGGAGGGCTGGAGAAAGTTTTTGAATATGTAGCCTTGATTAGCCTGGAACTTGCTGTGTAGATTGGTCTCTGACTCATAGATCCCCTGATTTCTGCCTTCTAAGGGTTGGGATTAGAGGCCTGCACTATCATGTTTAAGTCATTCATGTCATTATGCATTCTTAACCACTGAGTCATCTGTCTAGCCTTTATGAAAGCATTTTCCACCTAAAGAAACATTTCTAGAGAGTTAATGTGGTGTAGGAGATCCTTCTGTCTGTGTGTTGCTTTCATTGGTTAATAAAGATACTGCCGTGGCCTGTTGATAGGACAGAACTTAGCTAGGCAGAATGCTGGGAGAAAGAAGGGTGGAGTCAGAGAGATGCCATGGAGCAACCAGAGACAGATACTGGGAATTATACCCGGTAAGTCACTGCCACATGGCAATACACAGATTAATATAAATGGGTTAAATTAAGATGTAAGTGTTAGCCAATAAGAAGTTAGAGCTAATGGGCCAAACAGGGTTTTAATGAATATGGTTCCGTGTGATTATTTTGGGACTGGGTAGCCGGGAATAAACAAGCATCTCCTTCCTGTTACATTAATGGAATATGTAAAGTCTGAAAATTCTCTCATATGGAGAATAATGGCCCCTGGAAGAAGCTCATGTCTTAGTCTCAGAAGCCTGTGAATAAATTACTTTTCATGTCAAAAGAGACATTGCATATGTAGAAATAGTCAAAGAGCTTAATATAGGATGTTATACTGGTTATCTGGGTGGGACCAATTAATATTAGTTCTTAGGTTCAGAAAAAAAATTTCTAGTTGAACCTATGAAAAGATGGCAAGATGGACAAGGGACTGGCGAGAGACTCAATGTTGCTGACTTTGAAAATGGAGGAAGGTACTGGATTCCAGGGAATATAGATGGATTTCAAAAGACAAAATAACAAGGAAATAAATTCTGCTTGTGTTCATTTCCTACAAAATTTAAATAAATTGCCACAAATTCAGTGGCTTTGAACAACACAGATTTATCATTTGTAGCAGAAATTTCACACAGATCTTAAAGGCTGAACACAAGGTGGTATTGCAGCTGTGTCTTTTCTGGGGGCCTTGAGGGAAAACTGTATATACATATTGCTTTTTGAAACTTCTAGTGACTACTTGTATTCCTTGCCTCCTGATGCCCTTCCTAAGGTTTTAAAGACATTGCTTCAGCCTCTGTTTCTGCTGTCTTTTCTCACTATGCCTTCTGTTACCTGTTTTAAGCTGCTGCTGCATTTTCAGTAGTATTTGTAGAAAGCTAATACAGCTACTTCTCACATCAGGGTGTTCAAGTTTCGTATTACACATTTTCCTTGGGCTTAAACACCTTTGGCGTGTTCAAGGCATATCACTTTCATATCTATGAATTAGCTCAGGGTTGGTGTGGGTTTTTTTGAGTCCTGCAGTTTTGTTCCTAGTCTTGCAGTATTCAAATCATCATGGGGCTGATGTAATTTAGACAAATAGACCAGTGAGACAGAATAGAGTCTAGATGTCAATGCTTTTGTAGCCAACTTGGTTTTAGTAGAGGTGCTGACCTATATGTTGGAGAAAGGGTAGTCTTTTCAGGAGTGTTGGATAAACTCCCTGGCCATATAAAGACAAATAAAACAGTATCTTTATGTCTCACCAGATAAATCTCAATTAAAAATGTATTAATGATTTAAGGGTAAGATCTGAAACTATTGAGATTATTATTAGAAAATATATTGAAAATGTTTCGAGGCATTTGGAATGGCAAGGATTTGGGGAAGAAATTTAAAGGATTTTTTTTGATAAGACCCTCAAAGTATAGGAAACAAAAGCAAGATTAAACAAACTAGGAAGTTTCAGCATGACAGAGGAAACAGAGTGAAAAGACATCCCGAATTCCTAATTTAACTTGTGTTGCTGTGATAAGATAGCTGGACAAAAAGGAATTTTGGTGAGAAAGGACTTGCAATTCTAGGTTACAGTTTTTTCTTGTGGGGAAGTCAAGGCAAGAATATGAAGTACCCACTCACATCACATTCCAGAGCAGAGATAAATAAATGCATGCATGCTTAATATTCAGCTAGTTTTCTTTACTTGTACTGGCTGGTTTTGTGTGTCAACTTGGCACAAGCTGGAGTCATCAGAGAGGAAGGTACCTCAGTGGAGGAAATGCCTCAATGAGATTTAGCTCTAAGGCATTTTCTTTTTTAGTGATCAATGGGGGAGGGCCCAATCCCCAGCCCATGGTGAGTGGAGCTATGCTTGGGCAGGAGGTCCTGCATTCTATAAGAAAGAAAGCTGAGCAAGCCATGGAAAGCAAGCCAGTAAACAGCTCCCCTCCATTGTCTTTGCATCAGCTCCTGCTTTCAGGGTCCTGACTTGTTTGAGTTCCTGTCCTCACTTCCTTCAGTGATGAACACCAATGCTGAAGTATAAGCCTAGTAAACTCTGTCCTTCTGAACTTGCTTTTAGTCCCAGTGTTTCATTGCAGCAATAGAAAACCTAACTAAGACAAATTGGTATGAGTGTAGTAGGGTCTTGCTGTGGCAGACCTGATTTGTTTTGGGGAAGATTATGAATGGACTTTGAAACTTTGGTGTAGAAGAACCATTGAGTTTTAAAGCTCTGTCAGATGTTCTGTGTGAGCTTGGAAGATAAAAATATTGAGAGAAGTGCAAAAGATGGATGTTACAGAGGAAAGTTTAAAGACTCTATCAGAGCCATTTGTTATTTTGAATTAAGATCCTGTGTTTCTGGTTAGCTGTGCTGAAGAACCAGCTGTGATTAACAAGATATCAGAACTACTAAAGCATTCCTGTGGTTCTGGTTAGATGGGACTGAAAAGTTAGCTGTTGTTGTGGGAGCTCCTTCTGCTCCTTCAGCCAATAGCCTTTAAGATACCAGCCCACTTGGGCGTGGTCTCTTATACTATAAATGTAGTTGTAAAGCCTGCCCATGCTCTTTTGCTTCCTGCTGCTAGACTGTTCCTGCTCCTCGTTCATGCAGAGGATGATGATCTAGGACAGTGATCTGTAAATCTCCCTTAAGCCAATAACCCTTTATTATATGTAATTCTGAGCTAGTGTGGGATTATTTTGTAACTTCCACCATCAAGTTGTGATTAACAAGATAACATTAACTACTAAAGCAAAATTTTGCTTTGCTGGACTGCTTGTTGCTGGTCAGCTGGAGCTAAGAAATTAGCAGTGATTAAGAAGAGACCAGCATTACTAAGGTAAAATCTTCTGGGAAGTGTTTTGTGAGAGCACAGAGTAGATATATTTCAGGGGCAGCCAAGGTTGTATGTACCTTGTGCTAGCAGCTGGACTTGGTAATTAATGTGTAAGTGTCACTTGGGTGATACTGGTTTGAAGGCACAAAGGGCTCATGGAGAACAGCTGAAGCTTGACATTGTGAGAGGCCAGGGGAGGCCATTGGTGAAGGTGCAGCCTCAGTGGCAGTTGAAGGCCCAAGACTGAAGGGTCACACAAAGAAGTTGGAACTTGACACCATGAAGAGAGCCTAAGAGAGGTCATTGGTCAAAGTGTGGCCTACTTGCAACAAGGGACCCCAACATATTGGAGATGCCAGTAGCATGGGAAGGTCACTAAGAAGAGTAGCAGCAGTGGAGTGGAGCCAGCTGGAGCCTAGAAGACAAGCTATGTGTTCTGCAGAGGGCAGAGCTGGAGAAGTGAGGCAAACCCTTTGTAGGAGCCCAGGAGATCATTAGTGAATCCAAGATATTAGACATTGAGTTCTTTATACTATTGGAGTTTGGTTTTGCTTCTTTGGGGTTGATTGTTCCTGGTTCTTTCCTCTTCAAGAAGGCATTTAATTTTGATTTTTAAAGGAGTCCACAGCTGAAAGATTTGAACTTTTAAAAGAGATTGGATATTTTAAAGAGATTGAAATTTGAATGTGTTTGCATTGGTAAAGACTGTGGGACTTTTAAAATTACTTATGGTTTTAATGTGAGATCTTGGGGATAAATAAGAAAGGAAAGGTTGTAGCTTAATAATTATGTGCTTGTGTGTCAAGTTGACAAAGAATTGTTTATACTGTCTAGTTTTATGTGACAATTTGATACAAGCTAGAGTCATCAGAAGAAGGAGCCTCAGTTGAGGTATTGCCTTGATATACAGTCCAAGGCCTCAAACTGAAGAATGTTGATAACCACATTCAGGTTGTGTCTCCAGACATCAGTTAAGGCAATCATGATAACTCCCTGTAGACACACTCATAGATAACTTGACCCAGGCTCATTGACAGTCTCTTCCAAGGTGATTCTAAATTGTGTCAAGTTGACAATTAAAATGCTTGCCCACTACAGAATGAGAGAAAATATTTGCAAAATATATATCCAGCAAAAGGTTACCAAGTTACACAAGGAACTCCAGTAATTCATTAGGGACTTGCCAAATAAACCAGTTTTTTTTAAAAAGCAGTAGATAAAACAGACATTTCTCAAAAGGATACAGAAAAATGCCCAATAGGTACATGAATACATGTTCAACATCACTCATCATGAGAAAACTGAAAAAGCCACAGTAAAACATCACTTCACCTCTGTGAAAAGACTATCATCAAAACAGCTAAAGATAAGAGATGCTAGCAAGACCAAATATCAACAGGAGGAACTTCAATAGCGACATTCACTTGCAACGAGATGCTAATAAGCCAGTTCCTTTTCCAAGAAAACCAGCCCTGGTAACCGCAAATGACCAATTTAGGAAGCAGGAGGTACTTGCCAGTCATAAGGAGTTGTACACCTGCTATGTGTGGTGTCAGACAAGGTTAAACATCTGCTTAAAAATTAATAAACTGGGGGCTGGAGAAATGGCTCAGTGGTTTAAGAGCATTGCCTGCTCTTCCAAAGGTCCTGAGTTCAATTCCCAGCAACCACATGGTGGCTCACAACCATCTGTAATGAGGTCTGGTGCCCTCTTCTAACCTACAGATATACACACAGACAGAATATTGTATACATAATAAATAAATAAATAAATATTAATAAACTGTCTTCCTAAAAACAGAAACCATTGCAAAAAACAAAAAAAAGAGATGCTAGCAAAGAAAAAGAAGAACCCTTGCAAACTATTGAAATATAAAATGAGTATAAACTTTAGAAAAAAAAACAGTAAGGAGGTTCCATTATAAACTAAAATCAGAACAACAATAGACCCAGCAATTCCTTTACTAGAGATATATGCAAAGAAAATCAGATTAGTTAATCAAATTAGTTTACCAAAGACATACCTGCCTGACCATGTTCATTCAATGTAATTGGAAACAAAGAAATGGGAACATCATAATCATCCTTCAGCTGATAACTAGATAAAAATGGGACACATACACGCAATGGATACTATCAAATAATTAAATAGAATGGGATTCTATTATTTATGTCATCATAAATATAAATGGGGATCATTCTTAAGTGAAATAAGACAAATAGAGAAGTCAAGTATCATTACCTTGTAATCTATCTCATATATGACATCTGTAAAAGTTCATCTTGGGGTTGGAGAGATGGCTGTGGTTAAAGAGCACTTGCTACCCTTACAGAGGACCTAGGTTCAATTCCCAGTACCTACATGGCAGCTCACAACTTTCTGCAACTTCATTCCAGGGGATCCAATGTTTCTTCTATTTATTTTGGGCTTAGAACACATACTCAGGCACACATACCAACATAAAATAAATGGATATTTTTTAAAAGTTGATTTTATGTAAATTAAAATGCTTTGTCCAGCCTTGATATGAGGGGTTTTGCCTAGTCATTTTTATCTTGTTATGCCATGTTTGGTGGATGTGCCTGGAAGACCTGTTCTTTTTTTTTTAAAAGAGAAATGGAGGAGGGGTGGATGATGTGGGAGTGTCATATATCAATCTGTTGATTTCATTGGTTAAGCAATAAAGAAACTGCTTGGCCCTCATAGGTTAAAACATAGGTGAGAAGAGCAAACAGAACAGAAGGCTGGGAGAAAGAAGCTGAGTCAGTGAGTCGCCATGATTCTCCCACTCCAGGCAGATGCAGGTTAAGATCATTCCTGGTAAGCCAGCTCGTGGGCTACACAGATTTCTAGAAATGGGCTAGTCCAGGTGCGAGAATTAGCCAAGAAAAGACTAGATATAATGGACCAAGTGGTGTTTAAAAGAATACAGTTTCCGTGTAATTATTTCGGGGCATAAGCTAGAGCTAGCCATATGGGCGGCCAGGTGCCAGGGATGCAGCCCCGCCGCTCCTATTTACAACAGCCTTTATATGAGGGGTTTTGCCTAGTCTTTTTTATCTTGTTATGCCATGTTTGGTGGATGTGCCTGGAAGAACTGCTCTTTTTTTTAAAAAAAGAAATGGAGGAGGAATGGATCTGGGGAAGAGAGGATGGGGAAAGACTGGGAGGAATAGAGGGAGGAAAAACTGTAGTTGGGATGCAATATATGAAAGAAAAAAATTAAATTGTAGTTATTAGAGACCAGGGACAATAGGGATGGTGAGTGATGGGGAAAGGTGGATTAATGAGAACTAAGATAGAGTGAGGTAGGTAGAAGAATTAAATCTATGGTGTGCTACTGCATAGATAACAACATATTATTTTCTGATTACAATTTCTGTCCTTATTAGGTTTTTACTGCTGTGATTAACTCCATAGCCAAAAGCAACTTGGAGAAGGCATGGTTACATTCCATCATCAGAAAAGCCAAGCCAGGAACCTGGAGGTAGGAACTGAAGCAAACACCATGGAGGACCACTGTTTACTGGTTTTTTCCTCCATGGTTTGCTCAGGACTACCTGTTCATGGGTGACACCATGACATGGGCTGGGACTTCCCACCTTAGTCATTAATCAAGAAGATGCCCTACATTTTTGCTTAAAGGCAGCCTGATGGATGCAATATTCTTCAATTGAGGCTCTTATTCCCAATAACTCTAGCCTGTGTCAAGTTGACAAAAAGCAACTAGGACATGCTGAATGTTTCAAAAAAACTAAAAGGAACAATTTAAACATTTTCTCACCACAAAGAAATGGCAAATGCTTGAGTAGACAGATGTTTATCTTAATTTAAACAGTATACAATGGCCATATGTATCAAAACATTGCTTACATAGTATCACATTAACACGTATCATTTTATGTATCAGTTTAAATGAATTTAATTAAAATAATCATGTAAATCACATTGCTATTTTGAATTTATATCACATGGAACATTTTCTTGGACCTTGTATGTCATGTACATCCTTAGTCTCATTTTACAGATGGCCATTCTGAGGCATAGGGGCTGAAAGAACTGAAGTCAGAAATTAAAAAGCAACCCTCATTTCCCAACGTATTTATTATTCTGAGTCGTATTTCTTCCTTCCCTGAGACTGTAAGCACAGCAAAACAAAACTATTGTAGACAAAGATGTACACAAGACTCAGTAGGCAAAATGACTTTTAAAAACTGGGTATTGGGGCATCAGTTTCCTTGTATTAAGTGTAAAGCATTTCTTGACAAATCAGTTGTGCAACAAATTTTTAAGTCTGAAAATAGCTGATTATCAATCTGTAAGTTGTTGCTTTATCTCACCACCTCCCCAGGAATTAGAGTCAGCAGTCAGAGTGTAAGTGATGAAATCATTGCTGCAGATGGTAGAATACAATTTGGTTCTCACTCTCTCACAGTAAGAGTGATTTCATGGGGCTACCAGGAAGAAAAAAAGTCGTCAGTAAATGAAAAAAAAATAGGTCTGAAAGTAACACCTGAAAGATTTATCTGGGGACATGAGACACGTTTCCTGTGTTGTCACTTTCTGGAACAACAAAATCAATACTTAGAAAAGTTCAGACACATGATGCAAAATGGTCCTAATGCAACATATACTGGATGTCCTAGTTGTTTTATTTGTTGTTTGTTTTGTTTTTCTTTCTGTTTGTTTGTTTGTTTGTCAGTGAGAAAAGAAACTTCAATTGAGAAAAACTGCCTCCATCAGATTGCCTGTAGGCAAGTTGGTAGGGCATTTTTTTTTCTTGGCTAATGTTTGACATAGGTCCTGAAATTGGTCCTGGGTTGCATAAGAAAGGCAGCTGAACAATTACTGAGTAACAAAACAGTATGCAATCTTCTCCAAGGTCTCTACATCAGTTCCTGCCTCCTGGCTCATGCCTTGAGTTTTTGCCCTGACTTAACATCTCTTTTTTCTTCTTTTCCTCATCCTTCTTTCCTCCTCCTTTTACTGTTTCTTCTGCCTCTTCTATTCTTTTTTTTTTTTGACAGAATCTTGCTATGCTCTCTATCCCAGATTGGCCAGGAACCCACCATATAGCTGTGGGGCCCTGGACTTATTTTCATCTTGCTTCAGTCTCCCAGATACTAGCATTGCATTCATGGCCCACCATACTGTTATGTGACTCAGTTCTTTGGCACACATGAGCAAATGCCTACTCACTCCAGACAGGGAACCAATAATAGACCAAAGAATGGATCTACCAAAATTCAATTTAGTGAGCCAATGAGTTTTACTGGGAGTACTTATAGGAATATGGGTGAGGGATTACTTAAAGGAGCAGAAATAACCCAAGAACAGCTGTATCACCAAAAGCTTACCATAGCATGGTGAAAATAAAAGCTGGACGCCTGGAGTATACTGCACAATATACAGGGAGATCAACATGTTAGAGTGTGGTCTTCCCAGGTAGCAAAGTTGTTCTGAGCATTTTGTAGGCATCTCAGCTTGTCTAAGAATACTCTAGGTATTATCTGATCTAAGAGTATCTTTCAGCAGTTCGTACTGCTTAAGCTCAGAGAGAAAGGTATCAAGTGAATCTAGTCAGTTTCAGGGGCTTCCTGAAGCTTCTGAGTTGTTTATGCCCTTCACTCAATGGGCTTCCTTGTCCTGGTTAATGTTTTCTTTCCCTTAGTACAGTGGATTGCAACCTTCCTAATACTCTGACCCTTTAATGAAGTTCATGTTGTGGTAACTCCCAACTATAAAGTTATTTCTTTGTTCTTTCATAACTGTAGTTTTGCTACTGTCTTGGATCATAATGAAAACATAGTGTTTTCCAATGGTCCTAGGCAATCCCTGTGGAAAGGTTGTCTGATCCACAAAGATGCCACAATCTACAGGTTGTGAACCACATCCTCAGATCATGCTCTACCTTAAGGGGTTCCTTTGCAGGAGGTAATTATTAGGAATATTTCTTAACGCGAGCTCTCTGCCTCCACAAAATGCCCAATCAAGCCAAATCAAAACAAGCCAGATCAAGAGATATCCAGGTTTAATGGGAATTCTGTGCTCTGGGGTGGCATTTATTTTGGAAGAAGTTAATTTAAATTTCAGCTATGCATTAGCTTAGGTTACAAAAGATAATTTAATTGTGAGGACAATACAAAGAAAGTAAGGTTGGTTTTTATAATATTCTTTTTTTGTTTTTCTTTTTATTATTATTATTATTACAAATTTTCACCTCTTCCCCTCCTCCCATTTTCCTCCCCCTCCCCCCATTCCTCTCCCTAGTCTGTTTGGATCCTTAACTTCCTAGACCTGGATGGAGGTGGGAGGACCTTGGACTTCCCACAGGGCAGAAAACCCTGACTGCTCTTTGGACTGGAGAGGAAGTTTTTTTTTTTTTTTAATGAGTAGGCATATGAGCAAAATTAACCTGCCAATCTTTGCCGAGTTGTGTCCACAAAGCTGGTGTAGAGACTGACGTATGTGGAGATCCCCTTGTGGGTTGGCCTGGGCACATATCTGGCAGGAGGAGTGAACCTGTAAAATATGATCTTGGAGATGGGTGGGGTCAAAAAAGGCTCCAAGAAGCAGAACAAAGCTTTGGGGGAAGCGACTAAGGATTTCTCCACCCAGTAAAGGTGCTGAGCAAGCTGGTATCACTAAGAAAGAATGAGAGAAAAAATTGTCCTGCAAGACTGTAGGGCAGTGGCAAAGTTTTAAGTGGGGAGGAACGGGTCTCGTCTACCACCATAGCTGAAATTGGTGAGGGAAACTTAAGGCCCGAGTGAGAATACTTACCCACTACTGGCAGCTTTACCTTAGTCTTGGATAGGGTTACAGGATAAACCAAGTTTGGGCAGCGTCAATCCTCTGCAAGGCTGAGAAGCTTGAGGGCTGGCTGGCACAGTTTCACTTGCTGATGGTGATGCTGTACCTCCATGGCATGGCACAGAGGACAAGCCCGCATGGGGGGCATTGTGATTTCCAGTGTCCAGGTTGCTGGCAGAGAGTGCATAACCTCGAAGGAGGCATAGTGCAATATTGTGCCATGTGATCATTTAAGCCACACTTGAAACAGTTTGTCTGTGAGGTTGACTTAGGCTGGGACCTATCAAGGTAGAGCCTTGTGTTTGGCTTCCCTTGTCCCCATTCCTGTGACCTTAGGGCAGCTGCCCAGGCCTGTAGATTGTTGTAGCTTTGTCTGTCAGGAAGATTCAGGTGATTTCTCCCAAGCATTAAAAACTTTAAAGGCCCTTTTCACCAATTCCTGTATAGGGGTTTGGGGACCCTCCTCAACCTTTCTTAACTCATTCCTAATATCTGGTACAGACTGAGGAAAAAATGGGTAAGCAGAAGCATTAGTAGAAAAGGAACCTAGCTGCTTTTCTATCTGAGAGAGATTTGAACGAGAAAAGGGAACGTGGAGAGAATTGGAAGGGGCTAGCTCAGAGCGCTAAGGGGTCTGAGGGTAGGGAGTTAAGATGGGAGGGGGAGGGGAAGGTGAGTAAGGTAGGAAGTTGACCTTGAAACTCTGATAGGAAGGGAGGGGAAAGACAGTTCCTCCCAAGGGGGTTGGGTTCTGTGGGCTTGAGAGAGTGGGGAGGGGCCAGTGCCTCCTCTGGCAGCGTGGTGCTGTGAGACAATGGCTACTGGGGAGGGGGGCAAGAGTGCAGAGCCCAAAAACTATGGACACAGGTAAGCTCTGTCCATTTGTCCTTACGGTGACAAAAATTTTCTAGGTCACAGACTTAGTACAAAACTTAGTACATAGGGAAATTAGCCATTTGAGACAGATTGTATTTAGGACAGGCTCAATTTAAAAGAACCTTTAATAGGCATTACAGTGGCAACAGCGGATCTGGCTTTGAACTGTAAGCACCCATTTTAAAGTCTATGCCCAATAACATGACCTAATCCACTCCAGTGCGTCTGACAAAATGGCTCTTAGGTCCAAATGGGGCCATGGAAATTGAATGCCTGGCATCCCAAAACAAATCTCCACCTCAACCAAGGCATGCCAGTCTGACCACTGCTGGGAATTGAACCCCTGGTGTGGGCAACGGCTTCAACAGGAATTTGAAAAAAGACAAAAATAAGTACGAATGGATCCTCCCAAAACCCTATAGCATAGACAAGAAAAGGAACTCACCAAGATGCACCCACTGTAGCCCAGAAGCCGGTTTAAAGCATGGCATGGAAAACTTAGATTATAGACTAGGGGGCTTTCAACAAATCGCCTTCAGAGTGGAAAGGGCCTGCCCTAGCTCGGTGGGACCTCCAAGATGTTAGGAATATTTTCTAAAGCAAGCTCTCTGCCAATGCAATATTCCCAATCTAGCCAATTCAAAACAAGCCAAGTTAAGAGATATTCAGGTTTAATGGGAATTCTGTGCTCTCGGGTGGCCCCTAGGGGCCATAAACGCTACCATGGGGAGGAAGGAAAAGAGACCAAGTGTTCCTCTTTTGGGAGTTCATTTAAATACTTTGTGGGAGTGGTCCTAACCCCCCTACCCCGGGAGGGGTCAGGACCTGTCATCCTGGGATTTGGAGTCCAGACCAATACAAACTCTCAGGCCTGGAGGCTGGGACAGCTGTAAGGGGCTAGGGTCTATGCTCCCAACTTAACAGGAATATTGCACATATCTTTTAATATCCTGCAAGATGGAAGATTTTCACCTCAGCTTAGAATATGTCTACAGTTTTGTTTTGTTTTTAATCTTTGAGGAAGTTGCTATATAATGTATGTTCATCTTTAAGGAAAAATTAATGTTCAATTCCTTTTAGGACTGTATGCATTCTCCAGAGAAGCACCCCCTCTATGGTTTCGCCTTAGCTTTAAAGTGATTAAACAGAAAGAAAGGCAGATGACAAAGTCTGTCACTTACTCCAAGGCTTACATGCATAAACAAGATGATTGCTTACTGATATGTAGAAAGTTATGCATGACAAATGCAGGCACTTTGTTTCCCTCATCTATCCTTTTGCCCAGTGTGTACAAAGGAAAAGTGGTGGCTAAATTCTTTTATAAGTAAGATGGGACTTCAATACCAGTCTTCTGGGCTTCCAGTTTACTTTTGTGTGTGCTTTTCTGGTGCCTCATCCTCCTCTCTAGTGCTGGGATTATGGATATGAATCACCACATGATTGTTTTGCTAAGAGTAAAGTACTGATAGCTCAGCCAATGGCAACCCAGAGACTTTCAGAAAAATAAAAAATGTTAGTTAGCAGTCTAATATAAAAATAAAGTGTGTGTGTGTGTGTGTGTGCTCGTGTGCATGTGCACATGAACAGACATGAAATTGTGCAGTTTCTCTGTGCTGTGGTTGTCCTTTTTTTAGGCTTTTGTTATTATTCTTTCAGATTTATTTATTTTATTTTATGCCTATTAGTGTTTTTCCTGCGTGTGTGTGTGAGCACCAGATATCTACCTGGTGCCCACAGATGCCAGACATCAGTGTCAGATTCCTAGGAACTAGGTTTGTGGGTGGTTGTGTATTGCTCTGTGGGTGCTGGGAACAAATTCCAGACCCCCTGGAGGAGCAACAAGAGCTTTTAGCCCTAAACTATCTTGTATCCCCTATTGGGTTGTTTTTGAGATAGAGTCTTACTCTACAGATGAAGTCAGTCTCAAATGTGTGGCAATCCTCTTGCCTCAGCCTTCTGAATACTAGGATTTTAGGTTAGCCCTACAGTAACTGGCCTCCTTAAAATGTTAATGAAATGCTTTGAAGTTGGTTGCTTCCCACTTGTCATCATTCCTTTACAGCAAAGTAAACACTCTTGAGTAAAAGGCATTTTCTAATAAATTCTTTTTATGACCAAAGTGTTCTAAAAGGGGATCTGTATGCCACTCAAAATTAGGATGACTATCAACACTAAAATACTTTTTTTCTACTTTTTTATCTTGAATTGATTTCAAACTTGCAGGAGAGTGGCATGAATCATCTAGAAAACTTCTGATTACACTTTACCTAACTTCATCCTTCAAAAATGTTAACATCACATTTATCACATTTGATTTCATTATCTTTTCTCTCTCAGAGAAAGACTGATCAATATTTATATAAACATATGTTCTTTATGTCTGTGTGTGTGTGTGTGTGTTTCTAGAAACATCTCTAGGAAAATATTTTTAAAGAATTATTTGAGAGCATGCCCTATTATCCCTTAATTATTCAAAATACTTCTCACTAGAACAGGAAATTCTTTTATATGACCATAGAATAGTTATTAAGTTCTGGAAATTTAATATTGACAAATACTTTCATCTAATTTATGATCTACATTCTACTTTTATCAATTGATTCATTAATGTCCACGCACAGCTTTTGTTACTCCTTCATAGAATTCAGTCAAATCATAAATATTGCAAGTATTTGTCATGTCTTTTTAGTCTTCTTTAATCTATTATGGTTTCTTAACCCGAGTTTGCTTTCATGATATTCAAATTTTTTAAACAACCACTTGGTTGTTTTTTTTTTCTCTGTGGAATGTGTTTTAGTTGTCCCATAGTTAGAATACAGTGGCACTCTATTTTTCAAAAAGAATATGAGTCTGTGTCAGAAGAGCACATCCAGAGGAACAGGTTGGGGTACTGCGCCTCACTGCCATGCAAGTGAGAGTCAAAGGATAACTTTTGGAAGTAGATTTTCTCTTCCCACCATGTGGGTCTTGGAGATGGAACTCAGGTGGTTATGCTTGGTGTGGCTACTTTACCTGCTGAGTTACTTCACAAACCCTGATAAGATTGATTTCATTGAGCTGATCCAAATCTCATATGTTTTCTCTTGTGTGTTATTTTGTCCTTGAAATCAGTGAATAAAGTATAGTGGGACCATTTATGATCATGCAAATAGCTTGTTTTGATTTATCTCACCAATGTGTACCTAATATCAATTGAAAATTCTTTCTTAAGCCTATCATAGTAAACTATGATGTCTACAAGATGATACCTTTCTAAATCTGTCAATTTTGTCCATACCACTCAGGAAACATTTTATCATTTTCTTTGCCTCTCTGTATCTCCATCAATCTCCTCCTTTTCCCCTCATAGTTGCCATAGTTTGGTTTCTAGTACCGTGATAAACACCATGACCAAAGCAACTTGGGGAATAAAGGGCTTATTTCATCTTACAGCTTGTAGTCAGTTCAATATCCATGGAAGCCAGGGTAGGAACTCAAGACAGAAACCTGGAGGCAGAAATTGAAACAGAAGCCATGAAAGAAAACTGGTTACTGACTTGCTCCTCCTGATTTCTTATAGCATCCAGGGTAGTTGCACATAGTGAGCTCAACCTTCCCATATCAATCAATCAATCAATCAATCAATCAATCAATCAATCAATCTAGAAAATGCACCACAGGCTTGCCCATAGGCAAATCTGCTTAAAGGATTTTTTTTTAAATTGAGGTTCCCTCTTTCAAAATGACTCTAGCTTGTGTCAAGTCGACATAAAAATAGCCAGCAAAACACCTACATACAACATATAGTTATTGTAGTTATTAGGCCCAGGATGTCTCTAAGATAAACAGTAACATTTGGGAAAGAATTCCTACATTAAAGTACCTTCAATGTATCCTCAATTTTCAAACAAAATTTAGTGTACAGAATTAAGCAAACTCCCAGGTGTTCATTCCTGTTTACCAACCTTAAGATGCAAACTGCTAATGTCCCCAAAGTGTCCTGTACTCTAGTTTTTTGAATACTTGTGGCATGACCTTTGGCAAAGCATGACCAAAAGCATTTTCACTGTCTTTTTTCTTGAATTATGAATTTAAACCTAGGTTACTTAAAAACATGGTCCTTAACTGACTGAATTTGCTCGGAAATATGTGCATCCTTAAAGTGCTTTTGTATATGAACACACAAACACGCACACACACACATACACACACACAAACACACACACTAAATCCCTAGGATTCATTTCATTGGGAAGGGCATTGCTTTAGAAATAATTTCCTTTCTTCTCTTACCTACTATGGTTCTAATAAATTCTTCTCTATTGTTTTATTTCTTGGTTGTGATTGTTTTTAGTTTTGTACTTACCAAGATGCAACTCCATTGCATTCAGCTACAACATTGATACCTCCAATCCAAAACTTGTCATCACACACTTCTTCTTACAGTTCCATTCTTTCACAGTGAGATCTGGTTCACACAGCACCCATTCACTTACTTGCTGATTCCTGCAGTATATATAAAATACTTTCACTGTTTTATCTGGTAAAAAAGCATAGTAAGAAAAAAAGTTCCAGACAAAGTTTGATACTATGTTTCAAATATGATAATTCTTACAGGAATTTAAAAAAATGATTAGAAAAAAGAGTAGAGTCTAATTTGCCACACAGTTTCCCATTGTGACCTTAAATGTCATGGCCATTAGAACAAAAATTGGCAGTGAGCTATTTTGTGGCATCTCAGTCTAGTCTTTTATTGATAAATGTTATATTGGTAATTTTAAACAACACGTTTAAAATTCTTATATAACTAAAGAATTCAAGGAGATATTTTTCTGGGACCTCTTCAGTAGCATTTAGATGTTCACGTCCAGAGAATTTGTAGCGGTGATTTGATTTAAAAAAAAATAAGCTTTGAAAAATAAGAGCATGATGTGGAAAGTTCTTCTGTCTATGTATTGCTTTTATTGGTTAATGAGTAAAGCTGTTTTGGCCAGTGGCTTAGTAGAATAGGGCAGGACAGGAACTGCAAGCAGATAGAGAAGGAGAGAGTAAGTGGAGTTCAAGGTACGCCATGAAGCTGCCACAGGAGACAGATGCACCAGAACCTTGCCATTAGGTCATGTGCCTTGTGATAAAATACAAAATAATAGAAATGAGTTAATTTAAGATGCAAGAGCTAGCTAGGAATATGTGTAAGTGATTGGCCAAGCAGTCATTTATTAATATAGTTTTTGAGTGTTTATTTCGTGTCTGGGCAGCTGAAAAACGAATGAGCAGTCTCTGCCAACAAAAATGGATAAAGAAATTTTGCCAAATCCAAGTCCTCAATGGAGGTCTACAATAGCCAAAGTGGGACAGGAATGCCATCATTTTTTTTTTTAAAGAAGCCTAGAAGAAAGCTCTGGGCATTCCTCTTTGAAGGCAAAACTGTCACAATGCAAAAGTGCAAAGTAAAAGAAAAACCAATGAATAACTAATGACAGCAAACTTTCTGGTCCTCTGGCTCTTACAATGTTGCATCTCCCTCATGTAAAATTATCCCTGAGCCTTAGGTTTTTGAGTTGTGTTGTAGATTTATCTGTGGGCATTGAACTCCATAACTGTGCATTTTGATTATTTGTGGATTGGTGTCTTGTTGTAAAACAAGTTTCCTTGATTAGCAGTGAGGAATAGACCTTTCTGTGGGTATAACTACAAATATTTAAAATGTAGTTATGCATTATGCTACTTTAGTAGAGTGGTGGTTGTTGGTTCTCCTCAAGATACATAACTTCACTAGCCTTGGGTATTTGCTACATTTCTAGTACCAGGCATGATTTCCATCTTGTTGAGGGGGTCCAAATAGAGAGGGGTTGGTCACTGCCAGTGTATGTGTGCCACTACTGCACTTTTAGGGTTATTGTATCATTCTGGTCATTGTTGTGGTTCATAGGTTTTATGTCAGAAACTATACCCATAAAGTCTCACCAACATGAATGATTACCAAATTGTTAGCTGAATAAAGACAACACCAACAGACATGCTATTGTGGACTGAGGAAGTTTCATGAGGCCTCAACCTTACACAACGAACTATAAGAAACTAAGGAATACTCAAAGCAGGAGAAATAGCTTTCCTTAGGGGAGAGGTTATCCAATACCAAATGGTCATCCCTGAAAACATACACAGACAAGTAACATTATTACAGAATAAGCAGGTTTAGGAACACACACACACACACGTAATAACAATTAATGAAAAAGAGGCCATGAATTTGAAAGAGAGCAAGTAGGGGTATATGGAAGGATTTGAAGGGAAGAAAAGGAAGGGGAAATGATATAATTATACTATAATCTCAAATTAATATTACAAATGTTAAAAAAGGTAGGGACTTTATCACAAGAATACTCTGATTTTGTGAAGCAATTCACAGTGGTTTCAGAATCTCTGAAACTACCCAATGCCCTGTAAGATTTCTCTACTTACATACTTTTGGATTGTAGGTATATGGACTATATAACTGAATGATCTGATGATCTGCACTCTGGGACATGACCTCTGTATGTGCTCAGTTCTAGTGAGTCATCAGTCATATATTTTATAGCATGGTAGGACCTTGGGAAAGATGCATTCAAACCATCCCTTTTCCTTTTAGGTGGAATGACAAAAGTCCCCAGAAGGGAAATGAGTTACCCAAGAATGTAAAAGCTGGATAGGAAGGAGCCTGAAAGATTCTTACTACAGCAAATAATTCGAGCACAGTGAAGTTTCTCAGGTTATCGTGAGTCTAATTCTGATTTCCAGAACAGTTATTGATTCAGGGGAAACTGAAATTCCTTCTTGGGATTCTTAGTCACATTTATAAGGGAATTTATGAATAGACTCAAACAGAAGCTGAGTGACAATTTTATCAGAATTTAAAAGAAGGAAAAAATCTCTACTCAGGGCAGATATTCTATTCTCTCAATTGTAAGGGATTCCTTGTACTCTGATACTATATTTCTACTCTATCCTCTGGGGGAAGTGGGTTGTAAGAGAATAGAGGGGGTTTATGAAGAGCACCTCTATTATTTGCTATTTTAATTATTGATTATCTTGGGAAGATTTTTCTTGATTAGAAGAATTTGTGCACCTTAACACAATTCAGTTGTAAGGCTGTCCAGGAGTTTATTGGAGTCAGAGGGACTTGCCATATGTGAGAACATTTTCTAAAATATTCAAGTATCTTTGCAGTTACGAAAGTTGATGGATGCCAAAACTTGCCTGAGAATGTTTGTCAACTTTTGGCAGACTTATCACTGCTGGCCTTAATGTGTTTCTTTGATGGCCAAATGAATTTCTCATCAGACAGCTCACTAATGTTTCTAATTATTTCTGAAACTCTCCTGAGGAATACAGCTTATTACTCTCTGTTACAATGGTGTGTAGATCTATGACATTAATTGTTCTTAGAAGGGAGCCATACAAACATTTCTTCAAGAAGATGGAGTACACCTAGGATTCTACTTTAGGATATGATGCCAACAGTTCAGGTTACATGGTAACATTTTTTCCTTAAATAATTTGACTAGCATTGATAACTCTTGTTTGTCTTTATTCTAAGGTCTTTCTGTTATTACAGAACAGAATGACAGTAAGTGTGCACAGTTACAAGTTTAAGTAATAGCTGCTAGATATCTTCTGCATATGTTAATGCTTTTTTATTTTTCAAGTGTACAAGGCAAGGGTTTTAATTGATGATTTTAGATGTTAAAGACATTTTAGCTCATAGAATGCAAGACAAATGGTGACAATGAGTTTCCTTGTAAGTATCCACCTATAAATCACCACCTCAATGGCATTGTGACAAAAGTATCTGTGGTAATAGTGTCTTTGTGGTATCTACTAAGATTCTTAATTTATAAATATACATATGTTGCCTACATGTGTCAAACACATGTTTGATATTGAGAAAATCCTGGTAAGCTAGACTTAAGTTCCAGTGTTTGGTGTTTAGAGCATTGAGATGTACATATATAAGTAGATAAAATGAGCTAAGCTGAGGGAAAGCTAAGAAATAAAGAGAACCTCATCTAGTTCTGGCACTTTTGGAACTGACTTTGAAACCAAAATTAGAAGAAAGGAGAGTTATAGATCCAAGGGATGACTGGGTGAAATTGTTTTCTGAGACAGGAAGAACAAAGGAGGATATCCAAGAGTAGAGGAAAACAACTTGAGAAGCAGCAAATAACAGCAGGAGGCCAACAGAACAAGGGGGAGTGTATGTTTGTGAAAAAAAAAATGTGGCTAGATTGTAAATCAGTGCCCCCAGGGCTGGAACCTTTTCTATGTTGTTGTTGCTACTACCTACTGTGGTTTTTGGCACATAGTAAAAACTAGTCCCCCACCCCAATTGTTGAATAGCAACAAAGATAAGTCTTTTAATTAGACAGCATCCCAAGTGTTTATTCATATACAAATTTATCATATGCTTACAACACACTACCAGGCCTATCTTCTTGTTGTTACTATGTTACTTTTCTAAATAAGGAAACTGGGGTTAACTTAAATTCACCTACTGTTGTGATTTGCAAATGCAAATTTTAGGCCCAGGTAATCAATCACAGAGTTCCTTGATTCTAAGGGTCAAGGTTTTGCTGTATAGAGTTTTAAATGTCTCCTAAGACAATGGGAACCTGCTGAATGGTTTAAGGCTGTGAGGATAACAAAAATGACCCTGGGAAAGATGGATTTAAGTTGGAACAGTATTAGAAGTATCGGGTTTTCCATGGTATTGGAGTGGAGAGAGAGAGAGAGAGAGAGAGAGAGAGAGAGAGAGAGAGAGAGAGAGAGAGAGAGAGAGAGAGAGAGAGAGAGAAGGGGAAGAGAGGGAGAGAGGGAGAGTGATGGAGAGAGGAATGTGAACCCTTTTAAAGAGCTCACAGAGCTCACTCTATCATAATGGTCTTAATATATTTGGGAGAGTAGATCTTATGTATCTTAAGCATTCTTTTTTTTTTATTTTAAAATTTATGTGCATTGATGTTTAGCCTGGACTTTAGTCTGCAATGTTTAGTCTAAATGAGAATATCAAATCACTTTAAGCTGGGTTACAGACAGTTGTAAGCTGCCATGTGGGTTCTGGGAATTGAACCTGGGTCCTTTGGAAGAGCAGCCAATGTTCTTTACTGCTGAACCATCTCTCCAGCTCCATATCCTAACCATTCTTAAAGGTCCAACTCCTAACACATTTGTATCAGGGATCACATTTCCAGTACATTCACTTTGGAAGCCACAGCAGTAGGCAATTGTAACCATGTCAAAACACTGTGTATGTTGAGAAAAACAGAGACTCTCAGACAGTCCAAATAAACACCAACAGTTAGTTAATCGACTGATGAAAGCAAAAGGAACTTATAAAGCAGATTGGAAGGGTGCTGCCAGAGTAGAGTAGAAAATAAACCAGGAGAATAAGTGCAAAGGAAGCTGAGGGCAAAGAAAGTGCTCAGTAATGCCAATACTGCTGGGGCATACTGAATAAAGACCGTCCATTGTGTTCCCTAGCAACATGGACACACTTGATAACCTAAGATCAATTCTCTCTGAAGAGGTGTGTGGGGCTTGGGAGGTAGGGGAAAAGTCATAATTGCCTGTGTAAGTTACTGGTAAGGAAGTCAAATGAAAAGTCATAAGAACAAATGCTAATTGTTCCCATGGAAACAAGATTCAGGGTCACTGGAGGATTTGGGGAGAAAAGGGAAACTGGAAGTCCTAGACTGACTGTTAATTAGTTTAACAGAATGGAACCTGGGAGGAGATGGCATATGTAACAGGCGGTAGTATGAGAATGGAGGAAGAAGGCCAAGAAGTTGCAGGGAATTTCAATATACATGTGGTTCATTGATGAATTTGGATTCCGACCAAAAATCAATCAGTGTAGAGTCAGTGCTCAGAAAGAAACTCACTATCCTAATTGAACTGGAGCTAAAGTGTGTGAATAGCTCCAGAAACAATGATTACAGTGAGGCTGGCATTGCCCTAGGCGAGTAGCAGCTCCGTGGAGTTCCTGTTCTCTGAACCTGGCAGAGCTAAATCTCCATATTGTGATCATCTGTGTTCAGAATACAGACCTTTAGATCACCCACTAGGGCAGTGAGCAAAGTCAACCCAAAGGACAAGGACCATGCCCTAGTGTGACTTGATGCTGTAGGCTTTTGGTGTCTCTTGGGATTTCTTTTATTAGAAGGGAGACTAGGAGTTTCTCTTTTCCAGATTTCTCATGCAGGCCTCTCTGTTCAGGGCTGATGGTTGAGATCTCCTGAAACTCAGATACTGGGATGCCTCAGGAATGTATTAGCTATAAAGATGTGCTTTGGAGTTAATCCTGACTGTGAGTCTCAGCTGCACCACTTAGAGACTGATTCACAGAGGCAAAGATTCATAAATTGGACTTCATTAAATAAATATTTAATATAATTATGGATATGGTTACATTTAGGACAGTCTCCTCCATTATCAGCACCTCTATTTTCTGGCTAGCCTTCTTTTGGGTTATTTGAATATTTTCAAACTCCATTTTTTGTTATTGGTTTTTAAGCTTTATCTCTGAAATATTTTTAATGGCTTCCCAGAGATCACAATATACATCCTTAATGTCTCAGTTTACTTAGAGTTAATATGGAACCACTTCATGAAAAATGTAGAGCTTTAAAACCACTTAGATCCATTAACCTCCCTCCTCCATTCTTTGTATTACACTTGTCATTACATTTACATACCTTAGAAACCCACTAGGCAGAGTTATCATTTTTGCTTTATGTAGTCCCATGTATTTTAAATAAATTAAGAGAAAACTGTAGTCATTTATATTTACCAAAGTATGTACCCATCTTAAGGAACACATAATGGTTGGTTGAAGAAAAGTTCTGGTAAAGAAAATTAAGAGAATGACCAGGAAAATGCACTATAATAAAAGAGTACGAAGAAGGGAGTGGTGAGCAGTGTCTGCAACTAATTAAAGATCACCTAAGAAGAAGAAAAATGTTGGGGGATTTAGTTGTGTGGGGGCAATTGGTATTAATGAGAGCTGATTTGGTAGAGTGAGAAGGATGTGAGTCAAATTGGAATTTGTTGTGTGAGCAGTAGGGGAATAAAAATAGACACAGGAAAGTTCAACAATTTGTGAATAATTATAGAGAAGAGAGATAGACTAATAGGTGACGGGGATGTGATGTCAAGTCAAGGTGTTAGTTATTTTAATTGGACAGTCTGAGAAAATAAAAAAAAATTAGTAGGAAGGCTGAGCACAGTGACACATGCCTTAAATCCCAGCACCCCACAGCAGAGGCAAGAGGAACATGAATTTAAAGCCAGCCTGAGCTGCATAAGGGAGACATTTTCAAAAAACAAAAACAAAAGAGTTTGAATGATTTGCTTGAAAGAATGAGGTGAAGTAAATAGAATGAGAAATGAGGAGCAGATAGTGAAGTGGGAAGCCGGAGTGAGGATCCAAAGGGAAGGAGGAAGAAAGCTGAGTGATGACAGGAATCACACAGAAGTAAGTTGGCGTATTTGCTGTTGTAGAGAGATCTGAAAATTGATAGATGTGAGCTTTGTTTTTTTCTCTGAAAAGTCAAAATGATATCCTCTTCCTTTGAGATGTGAGGAGATATGTTTGGAAAAGTTCAGAATAGGTGTGAGAACAGAGTGAGCGGACCAGAGAGATGTTAATTCTCAAGGCAGCATCAAAAGTGTTCTACTACATAAGCTATCAGGAGACACATTACAATTTGCTTTAATTTTAGAGGTAACTGAATTTAGGTGACAATGTCTCTTATGTGCTCAGATATTTGAACACTTGGTATCTAGTTGATGGTGCTACTTTGGGAGGCTTAGATGGTGGGCCTTGTAGGAGAAAGTATGTCACTATGGATGAACTTTGAAATTAAAAGCCTCAACACTTCCAGTTCATCCTCTTTGTTTTATGTTTGCCATTGAGGGTGTGATCTCGCAGCTTCCTGTTCTTGCTGCCATGCCTCCCTGCCATGATGGGTACTTATCTCTCTGAAACTACAAGTCAAAGTAAACTCTTCCTTCTATAAGTTGCTTGACTAAGATATTCTAGCATAGCCACAGAAAAGTAATATACAGGGTGACTGCAAAAAAATAAATAAAAATGTGGCTATAAAATAATTTGTATACTTGTGGTAGCACATTCCACTAACGAACATTATAAGCTGAGGTCATGTTGTCTGAGTTTGAATCCCAGCATCATTACTGTCTGTTTGACCTTGAAAAACTTAGTCAGCTAAGTTATGATTTTTTTTAAAGTAACACAGGGCAATCATGTTAGTCCCCATCACAGAAAGTAGCTGTGAGAGTTAGATTATGTATGCAATGTCCCTGTTTTTACAGGTTGTAATCACCCAGTAGCTTAGTAATTGTTATTTATCATGAGTTGCTTAACTCTGATTCTTAGGCTACTTATACTAATGTAAGAGGCACACCAAATTATAGTAAAAAGGTTGTATACTGAGTGGCCTGAAATTAGTCTATGGAGTTTGATGATTTCATTCCCTTTTGTCTTCAAGCTATGACAACCTCATTGTCTGGCTCAGCTATACCTACTGCTCTTGATTCTTTCTAGTATTTGCGGCTGAGAGTCTTTCAGAAAGTTTGTAGAATATAGCATGTAAATGAGTGCTTAATCGTTGACTGATGTAGTAAACTTGGATAGAGATAAGTTGACATATATCTGAGGGCAGATGGAAGACAGAATGTCTACATAATTTCATCTGGTGATAGCCAAAGTCACAAAATTGAATCATCAAAATTAAATTAGAGAATTAGAGGATCTTGTATTTGGAAGGGTCCTTTAAGGCCATCTGGTCCAACCTTGCATTCAGCATTGGAATCCTCCCTACAGCATCTGTAAGAGAGAATATCAGGCCAGTTGGGAAGGAGATTATGGCAAATGATATAAAGCCAAATGGCATTTCAAACAAAATGTAGTTGCTTAGGCTCTGGGTGGTTTGGTTTGAAAGCAGATCCAGAGGAGCAAAGACAGAGTTCATGCTGTGAAGCTGCTGCTTTTCTGGTAGAGAAAAAGGACAAAAGGCTCACATACTATCCCATTACTGACTTTTGTTCACCGATGGTGACAGTGTATTTTGTATCAATTTACTTATCTGTGAACAAAAAATACAATGCTTCAGTTTTTCATAGGTGTTTAATGCAAAGTTAATACACTGGAAGTTAATACAAAGATGGATTTTTCCAACATGGAAGATGGTGTCAAATGTAAGTGAACTAGATATCTGCAGACAAAGTGTCTTGGGGCTAAAGTCTGGCTGCTAAGTTGAACTATCCAATATCAGGGTAAAAATTTAGAATTTTTGAGGATAGAAAGTATTTGTGATATTCTGACTAAGTTAAGGTTGGTTTCACATAGAAGTGTCTGATAACAGATGTGTTAGAAAGCTGTTCTTCCCAATTTCTTTAATCTGGTGTCAGAAGCTTAAAGTCTCCTATTAGTCTTTTGGCATTTTGGTTTATGAATCTGTGAAAGACATAATGCCCCTGGAAAATGTAACACTTTGAAGTTATATGAGTCATTACTCCTCAGAAGCAATGAGGAAGGATGTTGAAATCAAAACAGAATGGGGGAGGATAATGAAAGAGGGCACTAAATGCTCAGAAAGGACAGAGTATTGGGGGCATTGAAAGGAAACATGACATGGCTCACAAGTTACCTTAGGCAGGTTAGAGAACAGATCAAGCTAGCTTCAATTAATCCTTTGGTTCTTTATGCCTTCCTTATTTCTATTCCCAGAGTTCTGATACTTGCAAGTTAAGAAATGAATGGAATTTATTTTAGATATTATTTTACAAGATTATTTTTAATTAAGTTGCCTTCCCAGGACCTGTGAGATGACTTAGGAGTAAAGACACTTGTCCCGAACTATGACCCAAATCAAAACCCTGGGACCCACCAGGTTGAAAGAGATGATGAGCTCCTGCAAGTTGTCCTCTGACTTCCACATACATGGGTATGTATACATATCCACACTAAATAAACAAAGGCAACAAAAGGTTTTAAACAAAAAAATGCTTTTCCTGGTTTACTTTTGTATTATAAGAATAAATGTTTGGCTCAGATTCCCAATTGTGGTAATGCTTATTTTGAGGGGAGCCATTCAGTTTTGTTTATCTTTAACCACCCTTATTTGTCTTAAGGATATAAAACAGAGATTAGACGACATTAAGCATTGGGAAGTTCTAACAGTTCATATTTGTCTTAATAAGGGTTTCTATTGCTGTGAAGAGACACCGTGACAACGGCAAGTATTACAAAGGAAAACATTTAATTGGTACAGGCTTACAATTCAGAGGGTTAATCCATTGACATCTTGACGGGAAGCATGGCAGCATGTGGACATGGTGCTGGAGAAGGCACTAAGAGTTCTGTGTCTTGATCCACAGGTAGCAGGAAGTGAGCTGTGTACCACACTGAAGAAAGCTTGAGCATATGAGGCCACAAAGCCTGCCCACAGTGACACACTTCCTCCAACAAAGCCAACAACTTCAACAAGGCCATATCTCCTAATAGTGCCACTTCCTCTGGGCCAAGTATTCAAACACATGAGTCTACAGGGACCATTCCTATTCAAACTATCATAATATGTAACAACAACAGAACACTGAGAGTAAAAGCAGTATTTTACTTTCACTTTGAAAGTGTAGATTTCCACCTAAAATGGAATGATTGTGAGGCACATGAAAGTGGGGGAAAGCCCATGAGGCCTTAATGCCATATAGGTAACTAAGGAAAGCTGAGATTGAGAGAAATAGTCTTCCTCAGGGAAGAGCACACCAACTAATTATCCAGTAACCAAAGACAAGCCCCCGAAAACATACATATGAGTAACATTACATAGACTGAGCAGGTTATATTAAAAATATATAGACATATACATATATACACATAATAATGACTAAAGAAAAAAAGAGTCAGTGACTTTGAAAGAGAGAAAGGGGGAAATATACGGGAGGATTTGGAGGGAGGAAAGGGAAGGGAAAATTATGTTATAATCTCAAAAACAGAGCAGAGAGCAAAAAGGCTAACAACATACTGGCACCACAAAAAATGTCTTTTCATATTTTCCAACTTTTCATTTTTGGCTTTACAGAGACATGAAAATGTTGGTTTTGCTTTTCACAGTTTTAGTTACCCATGGTCAATCATGTTCTGAAAATAGAAAATAGAAAATTTCGGAAGTAAATGATTCATAAGCTTCAAATTATATGCTGATATGAGTACTCTGAAGAAATCCACGCCACTATGCTCCATCCTACCTACAATGTAAATCTCTCCATTGTCCATGATATCCACACCATATAAATTACTTATCCCTCCATCACTTACTTAGTTTTCTAAGTTATCAGATCAAACAGCAGTGCCATAAAATTCAAATTATGTGCTGTTCTGACTACTTTGAAAAAAAATCCATGCCACTATGCTGCATCCTACCTAGAATTTGAATCTTCCAATTGTCCATTATATTCACACCATATAAAGCTTTTTGCCCTTGCACTACTTTCTTAGTCTTCTTTGTTATCAGATCAATAACAGTGCCATCATAGTGCTTATATTCAAATAATCCTTCATTTATATAATAATGGCCTCATCGTACAAAGGATGATGTAAAGAAGACATCAAGACATAGAATAAGGAAAGACATATTAATTATTTGATAATGTTGCAATGAATCTATATTGTTAGGTATGTTCCATAATTTCAGGCTTTCACTGAGGTTCTTCAAATGTATACCCTTCATGGATAAATGGGAACTACTGTATAAATAGTTCCCATAATCCCTTTACCCACATGACCATATTCCTCGAATGGTTATATTTTACCACCATTTTGTAGTTTGTCTATATCAATACAAGGGAGTATATTATATATATTCGTAACATGTTTTAGTATTTTGGCTATATAAGAAATTGTAGTTCAAAAGTCAGAATTCTGTGTAAAAATCTGTGGATAGAAATATATTTGAATACTTGGTCCCCTCTTGGTACAACTGTTTTGGAAGGATTAGGAGGTATGCCCTTTTTTGGAGGAGGTACATAACTGGGAGTGGGCTTTGAAGTTTCAAAAGGCTTGTGCTATTCCTTCCTGTGGATTAATATGTAAGTTGTCAGTTCTTTCTACTAGAATGCCTTTACTTTACCACCATGGACTCTACCTCTATGAAACCATAAGCCAAAAATTATATGCTTTATTTTAGAGGATGCTTTGGTCCTGGTGATTTTTTTCCTCACAGTAATAGAAAAGTAGTTGAGAGCAGTGACATCATTAATTCTTCGACTGTATTCCATTTTCCCATTATTCATGCCTCATGTTCATATACCAGTCACATTACTATTTATTTTTGCAGAAATTACCATATTTATTGATATTTTCTTATTTCCATGGTTATAGAGGAGAGGTTAAAATTTTACTGCCCGTGTTTGCTTGGAAAGAAAGAGACCTTAAGAAAGTGTAACTAGGCCCCAAAATGGTGGCCCAGCAGTGAAAGAAACAATTGCTGTTCTTAAAGAAGACCTGGGTTTGGTTCAGCACCTACATGGTGGCTCGCAACGATCTATAACTTCAGTGCCTGAAGATTTGATAACCACTTCTGGCCTCAGAGGGAACCAGGCATTCAACTGTTGTACATACATGCATATAAACATGATGATAAAATACCATACACATAAAATAAAGAAATTAAAATTAAAAATTAAAGAAAGTGTAGCTGATCAGATCTCATTTTCTGTTCTCAGGTCTACTTCATATTGTTATCAAATTTTGTTTATTTACTTATTGATTGACAGGTCTTATTCTATAGTACAAGTTGGCTTCAGGCTTGCAAGGAGTACTTCAGCCTCCTTAGTACTGAGATTACAAGTAACGCTCATGTCTGACTTTTAAGTCATGTTATTATGTGGGATTCCCTTCTATATTCTGAGAATATGTTTCATTATCATTGGTTAATAAAGAAGCTGTTTTGGCCTGTGTCAGGGCAGAATAGATCTAGGCAGAGTTGGGGGGAAACTAAACTGAATGCTGGGAGAAAGAAGGTGGAGTCAGAGAGACTGATGCAGGAATCTTACCAGTAAACCACAAAACTTTGTGCAATACACAGAATAATAGAAACGGGTTAATTTCAGATGTAAGAGTTAGTTAATAAGAATCCTAAACTAATAGGCCAAACAGTATTGTAATTAATAAAGTTTCTGTGTGATTATTTAGGTCTGAGCAGCCAGGAAACAAACTAGTAGCCTCTGCCTACAATGATAGATTGCACTTTCTTCTCTTTGGCCTAGCTTTGATCTCAAGATTTAGGCAAATTCCCCTAAGCCAAGTTTCTACATTTTCTCAACTTCCATATTAAGGCACACATGTAAATTTAACGAAATAAAGAAAATGCATTCTTGCTCTCTTGCTCTTTTATGTAGATTCTTGGCCTGATTTGCAGTAGCCCCACTCTTCCTGGTTACCTTTAGGGCTTGAACACATGGGCCTGTTCTAATCTGCTTAATACAGAAAGCTTAGGCCGTCATGCAGCTTTCCATCTTGGCCTCACTTAGAGCTAATGTTTTCAGTACAGATGTACAAAAGCCAACAAAGGCTGGTTTGAGGAAGAATTGTCCAAATTATAAGAGGTAAGCAGAATAAAAAATAAAAATCCAACTTTAACTTCATTCATAAAGAAAAAGATAATATTATATAGGGAAAATAAAATCAATCATAAGAAATGAAACTGCTTTAGACACATGTCAATTTTCTTCTATTGAAATAAATCATTTATTTGAGCAGTGGAAGTACTTATTTCAATATTAGAAAAATAATGCTATTTGTTTTCAGCATAAAATAATCCTCAGGTGGAATAGACACATTGATTTTTTTTAAATGGATTTCAAATAAATCCAATGTCTTCATAATGAAAACTTACAACATTCACCAGAATATAGTGGTTACATAAGACAGTGGCTTCCTAAGGAAAGAGAAAATTGCATCCCCTTCCTTTCATTGGTTTTGTTAAATACAATTTGTCCATTCTGTTTGACTGGCCAATTTGATGGCAGCATTCTAAAACTCAGCAAGGTGCAGTATAGATCTACAGGCTTGACTTAAGAAAACCAAACCCAAACAGCACAATAATTGGATCGGCACATTAATTAGATCCAGAGATAAACCTCAGTTTATTGTCACAGGGCGACTGGGCTGAAGGAATCTAGAAATAGGGTGCTTTGATAGCCAGATTGATTTCCTATGATATTTGGTACCAAAGAGCAAGCAGGAGAAAACAGAACAGCTGTGCAACAACCATAATCAAACGAAAATGCCTAGGAGTCTCCACAGCAAAATAACAAAGACAGCAGAATGATGCCCATTTGGATCAGTAAAAGCCAGCCTCCCTCCCCTGGAAATTTTCACACACAATAATCACTATTAAAGCTGTCTGCTCTGGCCAAATTGAAACATTAGTGGATAGGTAAGTTGCCTGATGGCATGTAGGCTTCTGGTAAAGTTATTAACCATGCAGCTAACAGACCCAAATCCCCAACCAAATAATGTAAAATAACATTATGTCTTTAAAATTAATTCGTTGAAAGATCCTTTAAAAGGAGATGTGGGGAACAAAGACGTTTAAACTGCTGCAGTGAGACCCTGTTTTGACAGGTTCACATTACAGCTGTGTAAAATATAAATAATGCTGTTGGTAGCACACACATTCCAGAGAGCTAACAAAGAGCAGGCTTCAAATGCCTTAACTAGCAGCTGGATGAATTCTTCACTCTCTGCTCTAGCTTTAATTCATCATTTGGCAAGCCTACTATGTGCCAACTGGTTACAATATTTACTGGACAATTATTTGACTAACATTTTGCCTATTCCACTGCATTCCAGGCATGGTTATCCAATCAACATTGTCAAAACACACTTTGCTTCATAAGTGTTTGACTCCTCATTGCTCAAACACTGTTTGCTGACTCCTCATTGCCTACCAAAGGAATCCCATACTTTTTCTTTTTTCTTTTTTTTTTTTTTTTTTTTCATACTTTGGTGTGAAAACATAAAGCCTCCAAG
>NC_022026.1:34564113-34569831 GCF_000317375.1 Microtus ochrogaster
GAACTCACAGAGATCCGCCTGCCTTTGCCTCCCGAGTGCAGGAATTACAGGCGTGCGCCACCACCGCCCGGCCCCATACTTTTTCTTGACATTTAGATCATGGTGTAAAACTGTTCTTTCCAGATTTTGCTCCATTTCCAACACTAGACTGTAAGCTCCTTTGTTGCAGTTTAGTTCATTGTGATGGATGTTTATTGAGTGTTCTCTATGACTAGTGATGGCATTAGACATGTTCAAAACATGGTGAATAAGTCAGGAGAAATTCTTACTACTGTGGAGAAGTCTGACTTAAGAAAGGAATACTTTCAATATACTGTGGTTAGTTTTGATGACAAGATTTAGCAGGGGGGTTCTCAGAGGAAATGCTCCTTACTTAGCCTTGAAGATGAAGGCGGGCTTCTGAAAGGGGTACAGGCCTTAGATCTTTACCAATTTTTTTTCCCTGGGCCTGGCATAATTTCTGGTACAATTTCTATACCATATTCAATTTGAAGACACAACTTTTCCACATTATACTATTTTTGTGTTGTTCTCCCTTGAGCCTAGAAAACTATCACCCTCCCTCCTTTTTTATCAGAATGTTTATCTTTTGTAGGTCGTGGTTTCGATGCCACCTTCTCCACAAGGATTTTCTTGAAGAATGAAAACAATAGATTTTCATGAAATAGGAGTATTCTCAATAAATGACTGCCACCCATAGAAGGAATTAAAGAGATTGGTACTTCTGCTCAAAAGCCTAGACCTCTGCCTCAAGCCTTTGATAATTCTACTTAGCTGTCAACCTGTTGTTTCTAGTTAAAAGTCACACAGACAACTTAAATGCAATAGTTTCCAAACAGAAGAAGCCTGTTGCTATCCCAGCATTTCCTATATGTGGCAGTACACACCTTTAATCCCAATACTTGGTAGACAGAGGCAGGGAGACCTCTGTGAATTCGAGGTGTGGTGGCACTTTCCTTTAATCCCAACACTTGGGAGGCAGAGGTAGGCAGACCTCTTTGAATTCAAGGTGTGGTAGCACATACCTTTAATCCCAGCACTTGGGAGGCAGAGACAGGCAGATCTCTGTGAGTTCAAGGAAAACCTGGTTTGCAGAGTGAGTTCCAGGACAAAAATACACAGAAACCCTGTCTCAAAAAGCCAAAAATTAAAAATTAAAGAAATATGGGTTAAAATAAAGTCACATAAAGATGAAAAATACACAGAGAATCTTGACACTCTATGTTATTATGCTTTCTTTGAATTGTTTGAATGCTGAGGAAGGAGCAACAGCTGCTAAAAGATATTTGCTTATAAATGCTGCTGAACTAATCCAAGATAGATATTTTGAAAATAACTTGACTTGCAAATTGAAGTAAAAAACTATGTTATTTTGGAGAAGAGATTTTGCTTTTATTTCTACAGGAAATGAGAGGCTGTGGATTCATTCTAAGTTACGAAAAATCAGCTTTGATCAAGGAAGACCACCTGAGAAATTTTCAGTAGGAACAGATGGCCCACATATCTGAGTTCTATATCCAGAACAGATTCAAGACTACTGTCTGATATGATCAAGACTCACAGGATACTCCAGTTAGGATTTGATCATAATTCTAAATTTTCTTTAGGTCCCCATAAGATTATCAGCACCCCCAACCAGCAGGAAGTAGCCTGAAAAACTACACCCACATTCCCTAAAAATGGACTATGGATGTTCTTGTTTTTTTTGTTTTTTTTGTTTTTTTTTTTTTTTGAGGGGGAAGTGGTGTGGGACAATTCTGCAATTATGTATTCTGTCAATTATGTTTTAAACAAACACTGATTGGCCAGTAACCAGGCAGGAAGTATAGGCAGGACAACCAGACAGGAAGTAGAGGCAGAGCAATGAGAACAGCAGAATTCTGGGAGGGAGGAAGCCTATTCCTCCCCAGTCAGGCCAAGACTCCAAATAAGGTAGATGTGACCTGCCTCACTGAAAAGGGTACCCAGGTATATGGATAACATATACTAGAATAATAGGCTAATATAAGTTATAAGAGTTAATAAGAAGCCTGAGCTAACAGGCCAATTAGTTTATAATTTATTTAGACCTCTGTGTGATTTTCTTTGGGGCTACATGGCTGTGGGACCTGGTTGGAGGACAGAAAACCTCAATATATGTAGTGAATAGTGAATTCTCTCTCTTCAGGCAGATGAATGGAAGTCTTATTTTGCTCACTCCACACTCTGTATTCAAAATATTGCTGAGTTTCTGTTTCATGGATAGGGTTGTTTCCCATGTCTTGCCTAGAAGAGGGCAGAGACACCTGTCTTGTTTCTGTACCTTCCATTTAATTCTCTTTCAAATTCCACTCCAAACTTCAGTAAGAGTGGCTCAAAAATAAATTATTAATTAAGTCTGGCCAACCCTTAAAACACTTTAGCAGACTGTGGTTGCTTTTAGAGTAAAATCCACTGTCAGACAAAGGCTTATAGCTTTCTCAGGCTCATCTTCATCTGTCCCTACTTTCACCATCATTTTCTTCCTCAGCCATATGAAGAATGTCTTATAGTGCAACCTTCCACTCATGCTGTATCTCCCCTTGGATCACATTTTCTGAGATCAATATGTGAACTGTTTCTCTGTAGACATCATTCCTTCCAAAGCAATGCAAGAAAATACCACAGACTAGGTAGCTTACGAGTAGCAGAAGTTAGTTCTTCAAGTTTTAGGGGCTGAAGTTCAAGATGAACACAGTTACCAGGAGGTTGGGTGTCAGTGGCCATAGCTTTACCCTGCATTTCACTTAGACTGGTTTTCTTTAAGAGAGGAGGCTCAAAGAAACTCCATGGGTGAATTTTTTTCTGTTTTGAGGGTCTTCCCTCATGACCTAATCAACTCTTTGAGTCTCTGTGTACTAATGCCATTACACTGGTGCCCTTGCGCAAGGTAACTGGCTTCTAGAGCCCATTAAAGGAGGTTCCTGGTAGTTTAAGGGAGGCACCTGGTAAACCAAAACCTATCTTTAGGTCTCTGTTTTTCCCAATAACAATCCTCCTGCTTACTTGACTGATGGTCTTAGGCAACCCCTGTGTAAAGGCCATTTGATGATGGAGGAAGGTCATTGGTTAATTATAATAAAGAAACTGTTTGGTGGGAGGAGTAAACAGAACAGAATGCTGGCAGGAAGAGGAAGTGAGCTCAGAGGCCATTCTCCCCTCTTCTGGGAAGACTCGATAGCTCTGCTCTCTGAGGCACATGCGATGAAGCTCTGACCCAGGATGGACGTAGGCTAGAATCTTCCCGCTAAGCGCACCTTGGGGTGCTACACACATTATTAGAAATAGGATAGTCCAGGTGCGAGTGTTAGCCGAGAAGAGGCTAGATATAATGGGCCAAGCAGTGTTTAAAAGAATACAGTTTGTGTGTTGTTATTTCTAGTAAAGCTAGCCGGATGCGGGAGCCAGGGTGGCCGGAATGCAACCCGCAGCTCCCACAACAATTCAACTCCATAGGGGTCATGACCCACCAGTTAAGAACTGTTGACCAAGACCTTCCAGCAGTCTCCTTCCTACTCTTCAAGTGTAAGTGGAACAAACCTCTGAAAAGATACACTGGCTTGGTAAATGCAGTTTCCTTTCTAGCATTTTCTGGGAAATTTTCATTGAGTTGTGCTTGTAACTATTTTTATTACTAATGTGAGCGGCTGGAAAGTCTGGAGTGTAGAGATGGAGGAGCTCATCCGAGTGTTCTGAGCTTTAGTGCCAAACAAGAGAGGAGTAGGCATAGGAAGAGAAGGCCTTAGCATTAAACTGCTTCCTTGAAGGGAGTGTTCTCTCGGCTGCTCCTTAAATAGAACTTAGACACCTGACAGGAAAATTACAGTCCCATCTCCTGCTTGTGTGTCTCTCTGTTTTTCCTTCAATATCTGTGTGGACTATCCATGTCAGGACAGATGGGATTCAATTCATTGTTCATTTCTGCCTATTCAAACAATGTTTCCTCCTACATAATCAACTCCCATCTTCCCTGACTGTTTTAGTTTTCTACATTTCTTGATGACTTCTTACTTTTGTCTGCCAGTAAGATACTAGAGGAGAGGCATTTATACAATTACCTGAACTACAGGTTTTATTGTACTGGAATGCATCCAGATGTAGGGAGGATTGAGAGATGGCTATAGTCACCAAGAAGGGAGATGACTAGAATCCACAGCGAAGGCTTGACTCTGGAAAGGGAGAAGAAAAAGAGGACATTTTTAATGGAAACATTGCTTCTGTTTTCTGTATAGTTTGTGTTTTACATGTTTTCACTGCATAAAAACAAGGCAGCCTTAAATGAGAAAGTTGCTCTTCAAATTATTGAATCTACATGCATGTGAAACCCTGTTCCAGTAGTTGGGGCTGGCTAGTTGATGTGCTGAGTCTGGCTAGAAAAATTGATAGGGCTCTTACCTGGGAGCTGGCCATCTCTGTGCCTATCTTGCGATAGAGATTTTATTTTAGCAGTATTTATTGTAACAAAGTTTCCCCTGAAGCAAGTCAAGCTCTATCTGCTGATTCTGGCTTGGCATTTTATAGCCTGTGTGTCTTCATGATGATTATTCATTTATTAATGTGTTAAAGAGGGAAGACTTTCCCATTAACAGAAGATGGTAAAAAAAGGTTGTGACATTGGGCAATCAGACCTTTAATGGAGATGGAAAATGCATCAAACATCTTCCTTTCATTTGTCAGAGTGGGATTCATTTTGAAAAAGCATAGTGCTCAACTTTACTCACAGGTACTGAAATATGACTTTTCAGGCAGGCCATTTTGAGTTCTAATTGCATTTAAGTATTGGGTATGGAATCACTTAACTTGAACTGTACTGTAGACAATTGACAAATTTCCTCTCAAGAAAAAAAATGTAAAAAGAAAAATATGTAATGATTTTTTTAATGTAGTACAGACAAGGACTTAAAGCAGGTCTCAAAACCAAAAAGATAAATCTAGAGAAATGGAAAGAAAATAGAATTAAATCTTAAATAGCTGTATTATTGGACTCAGGAGTTCTCATTTCAGAAGAATCCATTCAACTACCAAATGCTAATAATTGTATAGCTGCCTGCCCATGTTTCTGTTAGTATCTGTGACTAATCATTGTTCATATAGAAACAGAAGTAAGATTCTGGTTTTGCCTTCTCGGCTGTCTTAAACAGATTACTGGCAAAATCCAAAAGCAGAGACTACAAATGACTGGAAGAGGAGATGATTGGGGAATGATAACAAGTCAGGTGAGCATCAGATAGTCATAAAAAGGAAGAAGAAATGTATCATTATTTCCTATTCTCTGCAAAATGTCTCCTATTCTTTGCAAAATAGACCTGGACTTTACCTTGTAAGCTCAATTTAAGAGACACAATTAGTATGTCTCAAAAAGACCTTAAAATCTGAATGTCCCTTCTCTGTTGTACAAATTTAATTTTAGAAATGTATTTGTAGCAAAGTGACAAGACACAAGTACAAACACAGATGTATTGAAGTTCATTGCAATTCTTTACAGAAAAACATTGGGGAAAGTTAGAAACAACATTGATTAAATAAATTATAGCATATGATTAACATTGGATAGAGTGCAGTCCTTAAAATACCTTGTATTCTATTTGATAATAATTCTGTATGATCAAAATTGTATGACTATATAAGAGGAAAAGGATTGTAAAACAATGGAAGAATGGATAAAGAAAGTGTGGAATACATACACATTAGAGTACTACT
>NC_022026.1:34572671-34574602 GCF_000317375.1 Microtus ochrogaster
AAGAAGCTTCTTTTTTTTTGGAAGGAAGCAGAGACTATTACAGAAGGCCACAATTAGTAAAAACTCAGAGAAATACTGGCCATAGGGTACCCAACCCCAACTGACAGATCTACAACACAATCCCTATACCTACAACTCAGGGAACATTACGGAAGGGGGAGTGGAAATATTTAAAAAGCCAGAGGACTAGAATGGCTTCTGATGAACAGTGTCTTCCAGTCATGATTATGAAGCTATACCTATGAAATCTCAACAATGTGGAAGTCTTCATTAGACTTTTACAATGATACCACCAGTGGATATGCCGATATGGATGGGGAACAACTCACAAGGCTCCACTCCTACTTTAAGACTTATGGGCAATTAATGGCTGATGAAAGAGGCAGAATCAGTCTTCTTTAGGGAAGAAATTCCTGACAGGTATTTAGTCCTAAGTGGTCAGCTCTAAACATACAACATATGAACACAAAATGCATTTAGCACCTGTTGTTATTATTTTCTATATGTATATATGTATGTATCTGTCTGTCTATCTATCTATCTATCTATCTATCTATCTATCTATCTATCTATCTATCTATCTATCTATATTTGATAGTAATTAAAGAAAAAAGGTCATGAATTTAAGAAAGAGTAAGGAGAACACTAGAGGAATTAGAGGAGGGACAGCAAGGAGTGAAAATATTGCAAATACAGTACTCATGTGTGAAAGTCTTGAAAATTTAAAGATGAAAATTAAATTAAAATTTAAAAAGTAAAATGAATAAAACAAACTTTAGAATAATGGTATCATTGCCAGGGCAACACTGATTTTGGAGTACTATTTTATGATTAGCACAAATTATTTATGCAGTTTTCTTTATTTTTTATTTTATATTTCATATTCTGTGATACTAAATAAAAACACCAATTTCATGAAGATTTTGAGAGCCTTAAAGAAGGCTAAGTGTTTGAAATGACCTGGCACAGTGTTCCTCATGCTCATGAGTTCAATAGATACTGTGTCTGCATCTGAATGAGAAATTACATGGGCATCAACAGACTGGGAGATACTTAGATTATGCCATTTTGGTGTTTGAAAAAAAACCTGTTTTTCAGATGTAAGCAAAGAGTGTTCAAACATCTGTTTGAGTAAGGTGACTCTTCCCCTGTGGTCTGGAGGTTCAGTGAAAGAGAAAGATTGATCCAGGCACTAACTTTCACCAGCAGATACCAGAGTTCATGGCTACCTTTATGAGAAGTCAGAGAGATAGAGATGGATAGACAAATTAGATAGATAGATAGATAGATAGATAGATAGATAGATAGATAGATAGATAGAACTGCAAGACATGGTTTGCTCATTCCTTGTTAAAATGGGGAATATCAACCAAAAATAATTTTCTTTAAATGCTATTATTAACAAAGCCTAAGAATTTTGAGCAAATAGATGTTTAAAAAGAATTTTATTTTCTAAAGTGTAACTGGGACAATGCAACTTGCCAAATTGCTATATATTCCTTTTCCAAGACAAAGATATTGTCTATTCTCTATTGCTCTCTATTGGTAACTGGAAGATGCTCCAGCAAATGAAGAACAAATGACACTTCTGAGCTGGGGCAGAGTGGTTTACTGAGTCACTTAATAAATATTTATAAAGCATCTACGAAGTGGAATACTGTGTGGTTGGTACTAGTTATAATTGGATTAGAACTACCATCCTCAAGCAATTTTACATGATAAAGACAAATTAAAGCTGATTGTCTAACCAACCTCATTGCCATTTCATCTTCTCTTAAGAGTGAGTTGCACATTCTGTACAACAAAGCAGTGCATTGGTTTCTAATGCTTTAAAATTGTTTGTAATAGCCAGAACCTGGAAACAACCTAGATGCCCTTCAATAGAAGAATGGATGAAGAAAGTATGGAATATATACATATTAGAGTACTAC
>NC_022026.1:34575227-34591780 GCF_000317375.1 Microtus ochrogaster
TCGGGGGAGGGGGAGGGAAATGGGAGGCGGTGGCGGGGAGGAGGCAGAAATCCTCAATAAATAAATAAATTAAAAAAAAATGTAGAGCACAGTATGTTCCTGACGACTAAATGGATGAAGAATTTGAAACTGTTTCAAGCTCTTTTTGTAGCTAGAATGTTATGGGAAATTTTTTTTTTGTTTTTTGTTTTTTGTTTTTGTTTTTAATGCAAGGCTGTAAAAGGTCCTTTTCTTTATTATTGCTTTCTTCATGAAGAGGTCTTAGAAATAAATGTCATGAATGAAAAACCAAAATGCTCAGATTTTTTAAGTCCATTCATCTTTGTTTGAAGTTTTTCTTTTCTTTTTCTCTCTCTTTTTTTTTTCATTTTGTGGTCTGTTAATTTTGATCTCCTGGGTGTATGCTTAAATATTATTGCAGTATTACAAATATGCAAGTTATTTCCTTGTGTTCTTAAGTTACCTATCTACTTTACTTTTCAAAACCAATTTAAATGCACATCCTTCAACTCCTTAATCTAAGCAAGTTGCTTGTTGGTTCTATCCTCTCAACTCTTCAGTAATAGTTATTGGATCCAAAAAGGAGAACGTTGGCCTGTATCAAATGCTGTGGGCAAGATTTTCCTCTCACATGGCTGTGCCAGTGCACCTGAGATCCTATCAGCAACATACTCTGTTCTCTATATTCTGGCATCACTTGGCCACCATCTGCCAAGCCAGGTCCAACACACTTCGTTGATGACTTAGTGAAGAACGTGGGCTTATATTTGCCGAAAACAAAAGTAAAACATAAGAATTTGAAGAACCACATTATAGTTTACAAAATAATGAAAGCCTAAATGTTTAGCTCATGTATTCCTGATTCCTTTCAGAATCCTTATCATGATCTGACACTAACTTCCTCCTTCTGGTCTGCTTCTAATGTGTTTAAAGCCATACTCTCCATTTCTGGATCATATCAAGTTCACTTCCTACCCATGATATTTGCTCCTTCTGTTGGTCCTCTTTTTCTAGAATGATCTACTCTTCTTTCCTGAACCCTGCTACACCCATCCTACTATTACTATCACCAGCTGTCAGTTCACACCCCATTTTCTTTGGGATTTGTTCCCTGACTTTTCGGACCAAGGTCTTTTCTTAATCATGTTTTTCTGACATGAAAGGAAGCTAGTATAATTAAAGCAAATGCAATAAGAGTGACATCTAATGTGAGATTGGACAGGTAGGTGGCGGACAGATGAAGCAGGGCCTTATTGGCAGAGGCACTGATAATTTGGTTAGTAGTAGGATAAGAGCAATAGAAAGACATTAAAGAGAATCACAGAGATCATACTTGATGTGCTGGATAGATTTATGTGATCTTGACACAAGCTAGACTCACTGGGTAAGAAGGAAACTCATTTGAGAAAATGATCCTATCATATGGCCTATCATACATTTTCCTGATTGATGGTAGATGTGGGAGGGTCCAGCTTACTGTGGGTGGTGCCACCCCTGGGCCAGTTGTCCTGGGTGCTGTAATAAAGCAGGTTGAGCAAGCCATGGAGAGCAAGCCAGTAAGCAGCCTCCTCTATGATCACTGCATCAGTTTCTGCCTCCAAGTTTCCTGGATGATGGACTACAAATTATAAGATGTAATAAAACCTTTCCTCCATAAGTTACTTTTGGTAATGGTATTTTCTCACAGCAATAGAAATCCTACCTAAAAAAAGAAAAGAAACCCCAACTAAGACACTTGGGTTTTAATAACAGCAACAATGAATCACATTGATTAGGGAGAACTGTGAAGAATATTCACAAAAGCAATTGGGTATAAAAGACTAATTATAGTCTATACAGGAGAAAATGGTAGCTCAGACAAAACTGGTAACAGTGGAGCAGAGGGAGATTAGTTAATAAATAAATAAAGTAAGATCATAAACCCTCTTGAAGGATTAGAGTTAGAAAGTGAAAGAAATAGTGTCTAAGATTATGCCTGGCTTGTGCAATTTGTTGACTGATAGGAGATGAGCCTATATTGATATGTTTGTGTGGACAAAGAACTGGGTAGAAAGTTAGTGATGAGTGTGGTAAGGTTGTGGGCTAACTTCACATTTAGTTCTAAACTAGTCTGTGCTAGGGAGAATGCTCTATTATACAATTACAGCATCATAATTATAGCTTACCGTTAGTGAACATGCACTTGTGCCAGGCACTGTTCTACGTGCCTTACATATATTAGCTTTCTTAGACATCAATAAATGATAATGTTTATGATTCCATCATGATCATTATCATTATTGTAATATATAGAGCCTGTCTTGCTGGACAGGGTTTTAAACACAAGCAATTTATTTCTAGCCAATTATTCTTCTTGTAGACTTTATATAGGCAACTATCCTATACCATAGGCACATTCTTCTGAGAAATCACAAAGTGACAAATGAGACAGCTGTCATTAGTTCTATCTTATTCCCGAGGGGCTTGATTTTTGTATGTCTATAACAAATTTATAAACCTGCTTTTAAACTGACTTGCTTTTATCTGGTGATTGACAATTAACTTCATTTGTTTAAAGTGATTATATCTAACATTATCCCCTAATGTTTTTCCTTATTTTCTAAGGCTATATATAAAGCGACTAATGCATTCTTATCCAGTCTAGAAAATAACTTAAGTTAAAAGTGAAATGTCATTTTTTTGAGAGTTCAGCTGAACTGCGAAACCCAGCCGACAGCTTTTTAAAAATCTTTTAGAGATGTCTTTTTAGACTTTGCTTAAGCATATGAGTGTGTTTCTGCATGTCGGTATGTACACTTGGGTGCAGGTGCCCATGGACGCCAGAAAGGGGTGTCAGATCTCTTGAAACTGGGATTACTGGCATTTGTGAGTCACCCAAAGTGGGTGACTGAACTGAAGTTGAGGCTTGTGGAGGGACAACATGCCCTGAGCCACATCTCTCCAGCCATATTTTATCTTCAAATGTAAATGTATGAACTGGAGGCAGCATCTTCCTCTGACCTACATACTTACAAACTGAATACCTCAACGTGTTTGTGCGTATCTTATTTTGGAGGCACCACAAGATTTTTGTGTCAATATACTGTGATGAAATACCAAGGTGCAAGAAGTTAGGCTAGGTAGTTTAGAAATTGAATCAAATAGGCAGGTTGTGTGTTAATGTCAGATGTGGCAGTCAGTACCATTTTTGTTTCATTTTGAAATAGAATTTGTCTAAGATATGAAGAACAAAAATGACTTATTTTGCTAAACAAAGTCACGCTTCTGTGTGGCTGGTAAGATGGCTCAATATGTAAAGATGCTGAATGCAATGGCTTGTGGCCTGAGTCTCATTTCCAAAGCCCACACATGGAAGGATAAACCCTATTTCTTACCTCCACCCACAAATGCTGTATCACCATCTGCATGCACATGTACATACAAGTATATGGTAGGGCTGGGAGTGAGGAAGGGGAAGGGGGTTATATGATATAATTATAATATTAAAAATAAAAGGGATATTTTTAAAAAAGGAACAAATGAAGAAAGAAAATATCATTAGGAAGTATCCATTACACTGGGCAGGCAATAGTATTTCTTTTTCAGCTTGACTTTAGGTGGAAACATTTGAGCAAATACTAACAGAAGATGTCAGAGACATAGACAATAGGGCATACATTATTATAGTGACTTCTGACAAGTATTTTGTTTGGTTTCAAGGTCTATTGTAGTGATCTCAGTACTTTAAATAATATCAAGTATAATGGGACAGTAAATAAGACATGACCCAAAGAATGGACACACTGGGTGATAAATGAGATTTCAGATTCAAAACAATCTGTGAAGCTCAACTTAGGCTTATTAGACATGTTCACCCCCATTCATCAGACAACCAGGAAATCCTTCTGCAAATGAGTTGCCAAAGAGACACTTGCTGGGATTTATATGCAGGGAAAGCTCCTCCATCCACAGAGGAAAAGATGATACAGGAAGCCGCATGACGGTCGCTGCCAAAACCCAGGATAAACAGTAACTCACAATTGAGCAATTTGCAATCTGTAGTGACAGGAAAAGCTGCTTTAGTTTCTTTGTGATGGCAGTGACACCTTGAAGCTATCCACACTACCAAGGAAGGAAACCAATGGACTCCAAGAGGCAGCCTGTGCCCTTGCTTCAAAGTTGATCTGCCCAGCTAGGCAAATGCACATGGGAGGTTTGACTTTGCAGTTTACACTGATCCAGATGGTGCTGTCCAAAGCCAGCATCTCTGGACTACTGGAGCAGTATGGAGAAGCTTGCAGCTCCTCCTGTATCAAATACTGGCTCCTGCAGCAGGCAAGTGATGGAAGCTTGCCAAATGTTTCCAGCCAAAATCCTACTGAATCTTCTTTCTCACTTTCATCCAAGTCTTGACTTGAAATATTAGAGTTGTAAAATAAGAATTAAGAAGAAACTTGTTATTTTTCTCATTTTAAAGACTATTTATGAGGCTTTGAATAATGACATCATCAGAAATTAAACTTTCCAAGAAAATCTCTTTACGTACATTTTCCTTCTAATTGCAGTTGATATAGAAATAAACAGTTGAATAAGAATCAACGAATACAAACTTGTTCATACATGCTTTCCTTTAACTGACAAACAAGCCTATCAGAATCTTACTTGGTTTTACAGTTCATAATGTCTGCTCTTGTCACCAGAACTGAGATTAGTAGGTGACTTTCATTATACCATAAGGATTTCAACTTATACCTTTCAAAATGGCCTTTGCTTTGTTTCTTGATCCCATGAACTTTATATTATGCCTGGTCAATCACTTTTACCAGACAAAAAGCGCCCTAGCAGACAGGGGCTATGCCTTGCTAAGTTTTGTTGCCTTCTAGTCTCCCTACCCCTGGTCCAGCTGAGTGCTTTGCAGAGTAAACACTTGACAGTATTTGCTAAAGGTAGATGACATTTTATTCCAGTCACTTATTTTCTGCTTCAAGGCAGCTCCTTCAACAAACAAACAAGCTTAAAACCCAAACTTCTCCTATGTCACATACTACGAGAGTTAAGCATTTCTCTGTAATGCTTGACATTTCTCAAAAATGGTGTCATGAGAAGAGACAGGAAAAAGTTGTCATCATGTGGTCCAGATTGGTGCTTAATTTTCTTTAATTACATTGCTACATTCTCTTTTCTTTACCCCAATATCTTCAGGGTTTATACTAATGATGACGATCTTGGTTGAAAGGAGACATTATCATAACTATGAATTTACTAAGATTAAATAGCATGGTATTTATCATTAGTTTGAACACCATTATTATGATGAGAAACTATACCCACCAATCATGTAGGTATTTATTTAGCCCAGTTTTAAATTCACCTCCTTTCAGGGCCCTCAGTGACTGTTTAGACTTATGCATTTTTTTTCCTTTTCTTAGGTTTTTTGAGACAGGTTTTCTGTAGCTCTGGCTTTCTTGAAACTTGCTCTGTGGACCAGGCTGGCCTTCCAAGTGCTGGGATTAAAGGTATGCATCACCACCACCACCTGGCTAGTTATTTATCCTTTTGTGATGGGGGATTGAGACAGAGTTTTTCTATGTAGCCCCGGGTATCCTGGAACTCACTCTGTAGACTAGGCTACCTTTGAATTCAGAGATCTGCCTCCCGAGTGCTAGGATTTAGGAGTATGCCACGACTGGCCTGTGACATATTTTCACTCTACTACCTAGACTTTCAGTTCTCTACTTTTGTCATCTTGCCCATTTCTCCTAGAAGGAAGGCTTCTATAGCTGCCATTGCTCCATGTATGTGACTCTGGAATCAGTTTGTCTGTCCTACTTCTCGCCATCTTTCACTAATCAATTTGATACTTGTAGGCCTGATGTAGTCTCTAATCCAACATGTTGAAAATTAAACTCACATGTTTCCTTAAAATTAACATTATTTTTCACTCATTCCTTTCTTTTAGGCACATAGACTTAAATTTCTTTGTAGCCTTTGACTATTTTCTTTTATCTTCCTACTTCATACTCAGTTATATCTGTCATATACTTGCTTCTCTCATTTTTTTCCTGTTTCATCCAATTTGTCTGCAAATTCCATGATTTCATGTCTCTTTACAGCTAAGTAATATTCTACTGTATATATGAGCCCCATGCTCATCATCCATTCCTCACTGATGGCATCATGGCTGATCCCATTTCCTAACTAGTGTGAAGAGAGTGCCAATAAACATGGGGGTGCAAGTGTCTCAATAGTAAGAGAAGGTTCTTATCTCAGTGGGTAGTGTTAGTACAGAGACACATACTCCAGTGTGCTCAGAATGCAGTGACTGGATGTGCGCAGCTGTGTAGAGGTCCCTACACCACCTTCAAAGTTTAGAAACATCAGTCAAAAAAAAGATGGAAAGAATATAGGAGCCAGAGGATGGGGAGGAGTGAAGAAAGATGTTGTTCTCTAAACATAACATCACTGTTGCACTGTTGAACTCAACAGTTATGGTTACCAACACAAGAGTTACACGGGATCAAGTCAGTTAAAAATTAAATCACTGGTAGACTATAGCTTTTAAGAGCTTCTCTCTAGCTGAAGAACTACTGGTAATTGATGGCTACAGGGAGAGTAAGTTTTCTTTGTAGGGGAGCTGTCTATAAATAGGTAGCCCATGCTCTCATGGATGGCTGATTCAAAGATAGATGAGCAGCACTTATTCTATTAAGTGGGTTAGCAAATAAAAATGAGGACATGAACTGTGTTGGGAAAGCCTGAACAAGTTCGAGATGGAGAACTGAACTGGGAGTCAATATGATCAAGACACATGGTATACATGTATGAAAATTTCAAAGAATGGAATTTTTCCTTCCCATTTGCCTCTGTTGTGAGTGTCCTAATCTAACACTTATCAGCTCAAATTTAGTCTGCTTCAGTGATTTCCTACCCTTTGACTTAAGTCTCAAATGTCATTTCCCTTGAACCAATTATCTCTCCACCAACTCATTAATCTTTTGAAAATGCTGTGATATTACGTCTTTTTTTGCTCAAAACTTTTCTAGGCGTGACTCTTCAAGTGGTTTATCACGATCTTCTGAAGTAAAGCTAAGACTCTTTAACATGACTGACAAGACATATCTAAACTGCAAGGAGGCCCTAAATACATCACACGATTCCCCCACAAAAATCCAGAGAATATAGTCAGCGTACCCCCAGAATGTTCAGTGTATTCTCTTGCTTGTACCTTTGTCTTTGCTGTTGAGTCTGCTAGAAGCACTATCAGTTTGAGCTACAGTAATGAAAGCAACAGTATTAACTAACAGTGCTAATGTTGTAGCAAAGCTAAGCGTACACTTTAGCCATCTCTGATAACGAAATAATGTATCTGTTTGATCACTTACAATTAATTGTGAAAATAGTAAAAACAAAACAAACAAAAGAAAACCAATCCTAACTAATCTTCATGGCACGCAAGGCATAAACCAGCAAACCCCTTCCAGTTTCTGTGATAATATATCTGAATAAAAGGCAGTACTTGGTGGTTCATTACTAAAGTCCTTTGTCTACACATTGGAAGTATAAAGATGGTTGGCAACATCTCATTCCATATATAGCCAAGAGGACACAGTTTCGTGGTTATAGTCAGCCTTCACGCCGAAACTGTGTGCTATTTACTGCAGCAAGTGTGCAATTAGAATTATCCATAAAATACATAAGTCAGGGAGCTTGAGTCCATATTAGCAAAAAACTTAGTGAGGAGAGAAGAAATAAAAACATTGTACTAGGTTGAAAATAATCATTTCCTTATTTTTTTAAAATAAAAGCATAGTGGATTCGAAAAATAATAGTAAAGCTATCCTGTGGCAAAGTTCAGGGTCTCCATGTCCCCTAGCATAAGAAATTCCAGATTTCTTGATTTGTCTTCATGATTATGAGGAAAAGGGAAGAAGCAAGGAAAACAAATAGCCAAAAGGGTATTAGCTGTCATGCATTTGGTTGTAAACAACTTAACTTCACTAAAATACCATAAATATAAAAGAATTTATTGGAAGAAACACGGCATCTCAAAGAAACCCAAAGTAGACAACACAGTTTGTCCCTCATGAGAAACTAGAAACACTCACTGGGAAGCTGTTAAGAAATTGAGCAGCCACCTCCCCCTTACCAGGTTGAGTTTCATGATATCAGGAAATACAACATTGCAGTCTCCATATAGCTTCTGGATTTCTGGAGTTTTCATTTAACTGAATGTCAGAGGCCAGTTTCATACTTCTGCATTCCAAGTTCAAATTGCTAGGAGAAGAATCCAATTCGCACACACTAAGGTAAGCGTTTTTCTTCATCTGATCAGCTATGGCTTAGGTGATGGCCCAGGAGAAAAATCAGCTCAGCAGAGGTCAAACATTTCTACATGTTCAATCATCTTTGGCTCAGTGAGAGAAGTTGTTATGGGTTCTGTGGTACATACACAGCAGCTAGGGCCTACCCCTACTGGGAGATAGTAGATAATGAGGTCATAAGATGGAAAGATACCCTTAAACATAAATATTATTGATATAGGCAAAGCAAATAGAAGAGTTAAGAAAGTAGAGGAAAATAAAACAAACACAGGAAGAAATCTAACCATCTTAGTATTATACAGTCATTTAATTTTCATATATTTAATATACAATTCAGTGCAATTGCTACTTCTCACTGTTTTATTATTTATTGTTACCATTCTGCTTATATTATCTGATAAGACTTTTAAAAACTTGATTCTGAATGATTTATGTGTAATTATAATTCAATAGCAGTTTATTACACACCTAATCTAATTTTCCATTCTAAATAAAACATCTAAATGAAAATCTAAATAGGCCCTTTATATATTCATTAACACAATATGTAAAATCAAGATGGTACCTAGAATTCTGTATGCAATGGCCTACTTCGTTGAGGCAGAGTTTATCAATTAACATCCAGTTCTCTTACATTTTTTAAAGTGTCCATATCCATTAGCTGGAATTAAAATGACATATTTATAAGATTAAATAGTTTTGCATATCATCCCATAGCATCTATATTTTATCATGCTCCTGTTTGAAAATGCTTTCATTTCTTTCAGACTCATTACAAGTGTATTTTTAATCAAGTAAATTGCTGCATCATCTTTCAGTTCTTTAACAATATTCTTGGAAAAGTCACTATGAATTTTGACACTAAACTTCGACATTTACTGTCAGTCTTACAGGGCAGTCAAACTGTCTGGCCAGATGTTAGAAAGGTATCTGGCGAGGTATGGGAGCAGAGGAGCTGTGAGGCTTACTAAAAATTGGCTTTGTAATAGATAATAGAAAAAAATAGAGAAAATGGTGGTATTTTGTCAATCACATTCAAATGTCAGTATGTCTTGAAGACAACTAATATACAAATGGGATTCTCTTAGGGTGAGGGTTTTGGAGATGATGAAGGTGCAAGTAAAACATTTGTATCGAAGCTCTCTAGTTAGTTCATCATGCCCAAGTTGATGACATGCATGGAGAAGATCTGTTCTGGTATTTGAATAAACATAGGTTCTAGTTCAGGGTGAAATATTTATGGGCAAAATATCTATGCTTCTTTGAGCAAAGAAGATGAGTCTCAGTTTTTTCATTGTGAACATAGTACAGGATGATGTAGTCTTAAAGTTACTGCATTATTTAATTATGCATTACTGTAATGAAATAATGAGATAACTCATGTATGGAGAGAAAGTGTTTATTCTGGATGTCATTTATGGATATATTACACTCCATGATTGTTTGATGTGATTGCTGTGGGCATACAAAACCACTCAACTAATGGCCAGGAAGGAAACAGAGAGGAAGATAGGCCTAGGTGTTACTATCTCCTTTGGAAGAATGTAATAGTCCCAAAGAATTCCACAATAGTCTATAATGAAGTATAACAAAGGTTTATTTCAGGATATACTCACAGTAAGGGTAGTGATTCACAATCATCTACATGCACTGGGAACTGGAACCGAATGCAGCAGAAAAGGAAGCCCGTGCATGCTTTTTGTCTGCACTTATAGTACACGAGACCACCCCTAAAGTGGGCCGGTATCTTAAAGGCTGTTGGCAGAAGGAGTTCCTACAACAGAAGAATATCACCAATGACGTGAAGATCTTTCATAAAGGCACTTTGGTTCCAACACTTTACAGTAGCAACACCGTAGGGAGCAAGTTTTTAAGACGGGATCTTCTGTGATATTCAGCATCCACATGAGGGCAGATATCTTTCAGCAATTTGATCCTATGCTTTACTCACAATAATTTTTGATTATACTAATTTAGGCAATTTCATACTGCCAGGGTGGAATTAGCAAATAGTATGATTACAGGGTACCTGTAAACCATAGATACTGATGTTCACCCTTAATCCCAGCATTTCAGAGGCAGAGGCAGATGAATCTCTGTGAGTTTGAGGCCAGTCTGGTATATGTAGAGTTCCAGGACATTCAGGACTACATAGAGATAGCTTGTCTCAAAAGCCAAAACCAAATCAAAGCAAAACATAAGTTTGTTTAGTTTGCTTGTCTTCTGTCTTTACCCCATGATTATATATCTTTATGTTTCTCTGGCTTCCCACTGGTGATTAGAAAAGTATCTTGCAGGAAGAAGTTAAGTACTGTCTGATAAATGAAAATTGATGGGAAAGGTGGCAGCCTAGAAAATGTTCTGTTCCACCTCATTCTTTTGGCATATCACTGTGTAGTCAGTGGTGTTAAACCAGAGAAGAACATAGCATGAGGTTGACGATTGTCCAGACCTGAAATATGAACCGAAAGTGATGAGGTTATCCAGTTGTACCCTCTTTCACTCCATCTCAGGCAAACTTCAGGATCCGAGATAAGGTTAAAATGGGAAGCAATTTCTAATTTGGAGATAGAAGAACTCATTTTCTAATAGGAAAGCTAAATTATATTAAAAATGAAACTTTTATTAAAACAGTTCTACCAGAGTGAGTCTGATTAAGAAGTAGAGCAATTTTCATCATGTAAATCATGTTTTCAAATTAGATTTAAATAACATACTAATACTTTTATTCATGTTATCCACCATTTAAAAGAAATAAATAATTTTGTTAGCTCTCTGAATCTTCACTAGGTAAAATTCTATCACAATCCCTAAGTAATTGAAATGGGTGATTTTTAGAGCCTCCCAATTACAGACATTCAGTGCAATTATATTTGTAATAAAGTTAGTTTTCACTTACATGTGTCTGTTATTTCTGGTCGATGTGATAATGTTTTAAAAATCTTTTCCTGATGAGCCCTGAATATTAGTGTACCTGTAGAGGGATATTTATTGATACTGTCAGATAAATGTAGAGCCTGCAAAAGAAAGCATGATTATAAATTTTAGTATGTCTATTTATCCTTGTTTTTCTGCCAGCATCAATAAACAATTGTGAATGTTTTTCAGTAACCTATTGACCAGAGTACCTTGAGTGGAAGTCTGGGATTTTAAAAATAATTTAATTGAAATATTAATGCAGACATGTTCTACTTAGATAGTAATGCCGTAGTAAAGATAGGATTGAACTAGACCAATGCCTCTTAGCATTATGTGAATTATGATCTTTCTTGTTTTGACAGAATAAACATTAAGGGGATTAGGTCCATGTGACTATAAGTCTTTGACTTCTATTTACCCTTAACTTCAGTATTAGGGTTGGAAAAATGTGTAATAGCATAAGGAAAGCTTAAAAGCTGATGAATTATTTAACTGATATCTCTATAGATATTTATTCAGTGAGTCCACACATACCCCAGACACTGTGAGAGGCCTTGGGGTTAGGGAGATTAATTGACCTGGTCCTAATTTTCAAAGAGGTCACATTTCCTGTATTAATCTTATAATAATACAGAAGAGGAGAGTTGTAAAATTACTGCATGTGCGCTCAGGATGGGCTATGAAGTGCATACAGGAAGAGAAAGCAATAGGAGCTGTTTGTGACAATTCTCACTTCAGTCAAATTCGTTCAGTGGCATAGGCCTACAATCAATAAAAGTTATTTTGGAAAGAAAATGTTCACTTTCTCCTAGTCTCCTGCTCTATTTTCCTGTAAAGAGTTAATTCGCCTCAGCTCTCAGGAGTAAGAGATAGACAGAAACAGAGTGGAACTTGGAAGAAAGAGAGAGAAATCCATTTATTTAAGACAAAAAGCTTTCTTTTAAAGCATGGGCCCTAAGTAGAGTTATTATAAGTCTAATATTGTTCCACTGTATATTTAAAGGTTTGGATCACTTTTAGTTTAATGACAAAAATCTACGTTTGGAAAGGTCAGCCAATGAATTAAACATGTACTGGGTAGACTATCATTTCAAAGATACAATCCAGTGGAGAAGGCAGTGTGCCTGACATACAATGGAATCAGTTTTTTTTTTTATCTAGTAAATTGTCTTGAAAATGTTTTTAAGAGGAAAGGAGAAAAGAAATGAACTCAGTTTCTTAGGAGTAAATGTAACCTGCAGTTACACTATTATGAAACCCTGTGCTTTAAGAGAAGCATTTAATTGTATAAAAAGTAAGATGAGAAGAATGTGTGGAATTATTGAAACAAAAAGGGTCTCACTGATATGTGATCCAAGTGGATGTCATCAAACTGCAGCACATTGTGAGGTTGGAAAGGTTTGTGAGGAAGATTGGATGCTCTTGAGCGTGTTCTGAAGTGGACCAGGATAGAAATCCTGACATCAACAGCCCCAAGTAGCAGAATTGTGTAAAACTCTAGCTGTGATGATCTGACAATGAAATGATTACCAGCGAATCAATCTGATGTCACCAAGACAATCAGGAGAGTTCATTTAAGCACTATCAAGGATCTAGACAATGTGAGGTGATGTCAGAATCATTTCAGATATTACACAATGGTAAGGTAAGGATTTGGGGGAAGTGACACCCTGTCTGCTCAAAGCTATCTTTTGATTCAATTCCCTTATCAATACGAATATTAATTCCATTGTCACCTAATATAGAATTAAGTCATATGCATTACCAATGCCAGAGAGGGAGAATGGATACATGGGTGAAACAGAGCTGCTAGTAAACACTGAGTGGAAAAGAAAAAAGTCTAAATGGGTCTGGGCATAGAACTCAAGTGCCAAGGGTGTGCCATGCAAGCACGAGGACCCGAGTTTTGATCCCCAGCAACTAACCCTGAGGTGGGTGGAGACAGGAGGATCCCCGGAGCTCAATGGCCAGCAAGTATAGCCGAATAGGTGAGCTCCAGGTTTGGAGAGAGATCCTATATCTAAAACTAAGTTGGGTGAATGGAGAAGATACCCAACTTCGGCTTCTGGCCTCCATGTGCAAACATGTACATATCTGCATGCACACTTAAATGGACGAGGGCACCCCCAGACACAAAGAAAGAGAAGTAATGTTTTCCTCCACTGGCCTCCTCTAGCACTATTTGTGAAACAGAAGCAGCTGTAACAATAACAATCTTAAAAATAAAGAAGACGGAAACATGGCATATTGAAATATGCAGAAGGGCAGCATTGACATGCAAGCAGGAAGGCCAGGCAGTAAATTCACAACAAAAACTCCTTCAGCACTGCTGGGAGCAGAGTTGGTCCACACACACTCTATGAAGGGAGGCTGTGAATTAGCATTCACAACAACTGTTTTGGAGAGGACAGTATCTGCACTCATATTGCTATTTTGCAAGGCATGAGTGAAAGAGTTCAAAGAGCAGGAGTAGTTTTCTTCTCCTTCTCTTCTTTTGACAGGGTCTTGCTAGGTGCCACAGGCTGGCTTAGAATTTGTCACGTAGGTCACACTGTCCTTGACCTCATCATCCTCTTGATTGCAGAGCTTACAGGGCATGGGCTTTCACAACCAACCCAATGGGAAGTCAACAGTTTTCACCTCATACATGTTAGGCCCTCAGCAGTGAAGTGACTTTCTTTCACCAATTCTTTTATGAGAATGCTACTTTAATTGCCTACATCTACACTTCCCATGCAAAGTGCATCCCTGTCCCCAGTATGGCTCAAATATGTCTCCAATATGGCTGCTTTAAGCAGGAAAATACTTCAGCTGCATTTTGAAGTAAGCAAACCACAGTTGACAAACAGTTTACAGTGGCAGATTCTTTGTGCTACGGGTGTGTGCAACTGATGAACAGAGAGTTCCCATAGCAAATTGGTGCTTTTTCTTTGAGGTAAAGAGCTCATAAGTTTAAGATAATTTACCTCTTCCAGGAAGACCATTTTGCTCTCTGAAGGAATAATTTAGTTCAAAAGGGTACCAATTCAGTATCATTAAGCCTTTCAGGAGCTACAATTTTCTATTATAAGCAAATCCTGGAGAAGGCAATTTGCCTCAATTAGGTGATCACTTTGAATTCAGGAGGGAGTGTATTTTACTTACCTTACTCATAGTCATCAATTTTCTTTGGATTGCCCAGGTGTGTATAGAATTGTGTTATGCATTATTTTCAAGCTTAATAAAATAAGACTTAAGTCCCTGGTTCTAAGTGGCATGTGTTCAACCACTGTGCAGCACATGTCTCTATTCATTGTAAACTGTAGAAGGAGGCTGCTTGTTTGTTTCCCGGCCTCCCAGACCCAAAATAATCACACAGAAGCTATATTAATTGCAACACTGCTTGGGAAATGACTCTCACATATAGCTAGTTCTTACATCTTAAATTTAACCCATTTCTATTAATCTGTGTATTGCCATGTAGTTGTGGCCTACCAGTAAGGTTCCATCTGATGTCTGTCTCCTTCAGTGGCTACACGGCATCTCCTCAACTCTGCCTACTCTCTCTTTACATCTCTGTTTGGAAATTCCACTTGACTTTACTCAGTTAAGCAATTGGCTGAAAACAGCTTCTTTATTAACCAATGGCAATAAAACATTTTCACAGCACACAGAGGGGAATCCTACATCAGTAAACACATTGGAAGGGCTCAGAACTTACACCCTAGTCTACTGAGGATGTTCATAATGTGGTCTTTCATGACAACGAACAGTCAAGTTTTAGTGTTTGACAGGAAGGTGCCTGAGTAGATAGAGCAGAGCTGGCCTAACTCATAGATGTAGTAAGGACCGACTTTTTTTTTTTAACAAGTCTGAAAGTACCTTAAATATTAAGCCTTATGAAACCATTAATTACATTTATTATTTAAAAGGCATAATGGGAGGAAGTAAAACCAAGAAAAATTTAAGGAAAATATCTAGAATTAGTGCCTAAGAAGAAGCTCTCTGGATGTCTAAAGAGTAGGTAAAGGTTACTGGTAACGAATCTATTACTGCAGTGAATTAAAGTGGGAATACAGGAAATGTGCTGGAGGAAAGCAAAAATCATTAGGGTGCAGCAATTTAAACATTAGGCAGTGACCAACAGGCTCCCCTCTTGGCTCCTTGGTATATAGCCTGTCAATAAATCTCCCATTAATCAACACTTATTGTGCCTTGCCTATGGAATGGAAGTAGCTGTGTTCTTCGTTGCAGAACTCTGCTAGCTTCAGGTGTACCATTGCATTTCAGTAGCCCCTGGTTGAAATGTTGCTTTGTTTATTTGGATCCCAAATCACTGATCAAACCCTTAACAAATAACCAAACATTACAAGTCTAGTGCTAAAAGAAGGGCGCCCAAAGAGAAGAGACTGTTGCAAAATAAAGAAGCTTTTGTTTCATTGTGTAGCAATGCATCCTATCAAAGGCGCATCTTATAAGAACAGAATTGGCTTTAAGGGCTAGCCAACAACCAAATATTGTATTACCACAGCATAATCATATATAGCTATATTTTAATTTTTAGTTCTTGTATTATGTTATATGCATTTATAAAATTAAAAGAAAAGAAAAATCTCTGTGGTGCTAGAATTTTTTAAAAAATACTTTGTTCTCCAGGGTTACATACCTTGGCAACAATTTGGTAACCTAATCATACAATCTTAATGTTGCTATGTTGCTTTTTGTAGGTAACTTTCAGAAACTAATGTTTTCTCTGCTTTTAGAAATTTACTTATCATAGGACATTTTTTATTGCACTAAAACAGAGAATTATATTTATCAAAATAAAGCTAAAGGTTTGAAATGTAGCTTAGTTGTAGAGTGCTTAACCAGTGTAGACAGAGTCCTGGATTCAGTCCTTCACACCACACACAAAATGTCCTCCAAACAAGCAAACAAACAAAAACTTCTTGAATAATGAATGACCTGGATGCCTGTAATTTCAGCTACTGAAATGAGAAGATGCTGATTCAAATCTTACCTTGATAACATGGAGAGAAACCCATTTCTAAACAAAGTATATCTGTTCTGTGGTTCATACAATTAGCAGGGTCACAAATTTGGGGTCCAGCCTGGGATATAGAGAGACCTTGTTTCAAAATAGAAACAAGACAAACAACTGAATAATTCATGTAATCTAATTTCAGTACTTCTGCTATTCTAGTCCTTTGGCTGGCCACAAAGCTGTAAGGCCTCACTTTGGACTTGACTCTTGCCCCAAAGAAAAAACTACATATGTCTGTCTTCTATCTATCTGTCTGTCTACCTACCTACCTACCTACCTACCTACCTACCTACCTACCTATCTACCTACCA
>NC_022026.1:34591880-34624894 GCF_000317375.1 Microtus ochrogaster
CTCTCTCTCTCTCTCTCTCTCTCTCTCTCTCTCTCTCTCTCTCTCTCCATCCACCCACCCATCTGTAGAAAAAATGAACTTATTTATGGTTTTACTTCAAATTAGAAACAGAGTCATTCTGGGTTTGTCTCTACCCTGTTTACATGACTGTTAGAGCTTATAGGTGAAATAGTATTAAGTGGGTGTAAAGGAAGGCATTTGCTGTTCAAGCCTGGCCATCTGAATTCAATCCAAAGCACTCCAGAGTAGAAGGAGGAAACTAACTCTCACAAGCTGTACTTAGACCACAGATGCAGGCTGTGGTCCTTGTACCTGTGTGCATACACATTCAAACAATTGAACAAATCAATATGTAGATAGATAGACAGAGAGACAGACAGACAGACAGATAAAGAAGAGAAGGAACAAGAGCCAGGAAATATGAATACTTAGATTTAGAGGGGAATCCTGGTGACCTGAGCTGGGAGCTGTTCCTTTCTGAAGGGGCCGTAAGCTAGGTTCTGGATTTGTGTCACTTGTGTTCGCAATGTGATATTCCCTCCAGAAAATAATAACAGAAAAAAAAAGACAAGTTCAAAATGCTCTATTCTTAGGAATCCATTACACTGTCTCTATGGAAAAATCCAAGGCTCCATGACCCAAGAATTTTGGCACAGAAAGATATGCTTTTAATTTATTTTTCTAGCTGATTTCTTGGCAGTTCTAATTTAACCTGAGTTTAAAATACAATTAATTCTTGTTATTTATTATAGTTCCATTTTATGAAGAACTGAACTACTGCTCCTAAAGGAAATGTAAGTTTAGGTTTTTATAAGCCTGTGGTCACATTTTCATAAAGTAATCAATATATAACCTTGTTTTATGTATATTTCTGCTTAGTAAACTTTATTTAATAGGTTTTGTTGATTCATTAACATTGGACTCATGGCCAACAGCACTACAGCTTATGCCTGAATGATGCTTAGCTAATGCATGCATTGTTTTCCTCAGAAACATAATAGCTTTCTTGCATTTAGAACACTTGAAACTATTCCAGTATTATTCTTGGGGGACATTCAAGAAACACACACACACATGCACACACACACACACACACACACACACACGCACGCACGCACCAGAATTACTACAAAAAGCATTGGTTTACAGAATAAGAAGGCAGACTGTCACCTTGTTTTGACTTCATCTGGAAACATGTACATTAAGTAATTCATGATTGTCACTATTCTATACACATCTAGTAATGGCCAGGAGAGCACCGATTGGGTTGGTTTTGGACTCTCAGTTCTTTTTCAATGAACAGGCAAATTTACAAGCTTGGAATGTACAACTAAAGGGGATCAATTCTTTTCTATCATGGAGTAGCTGTGAAGCTATTTTTTGGGGGGTATCTGTTTTACTTTTATTTTTGCATTTATAAGAGTCTTTATTAATATTTAACAATTCAATGTTTTTAATTTCTTTATTATTTAACAAAGTTTTCATGCAAGCATATATATTATGTTGAGCATACTCCATACTGCCCCCTTCCTCTTCTGTCCCCCTGACATTAGTTTGTTCCCTTGTCCTATTCTACTTCTTGCTTCTACTTCCATGCCATATATACTTAAATGAATTTATAAATCTGCGTAAAATCCAGAATCCATAAATGAGAGAAAACATGATATTTGTTTTTCTGAATGGGGTCTGTCTCAGAAAAAATAAATTCTTAAGAAATACATAAGAATTTGTACTTAAAATTTGCCTTTGGCCATTTCTTTTACTAAATCAGTTTAGAAACAACATTTGATTTTTTTCCCAATTTAGTCAAACGTTGCAGCTGTTTCATGGCCATTTTCTATACCTCCTAATTACAAATCACAAAGACACTTAGGAGGGCAGTAACAGGAAGAAAAATACAGGAAATAAGAGGACTAAAGTAATTTTCTCACACTGCTATGGTCTATCATGAGTTCAAAAAGCTGAGATGCACTTAATCAATGCTTGTTGATGGGACTTGACAATTTCAATTTTACTTTATAGTTTGTAATTGAAAATGGCATGAGAAGCTGGATGGATGGAAATGTTTATTTGAAGATAATACCATTAAATTAACTCTATGACATACCACAAAGCCATTATTTGGGCCATGCTTCATATAACGTCAATTCTGAAGGGTTCTGTGTTGGCCAGTGTGCAAGACATGAACATTTGATGCTTTAGAAAATAAAAATGCTCTAACAGGCATTTTTATAAAGCATGCTCTGTTGAGATGTATCATTCGGGTTTGCCACGAGAACATACTTTGAACTGAGAGGGAGTAAGAAGAAAATAGGGAATGACTTATGAATGGTGCTTTTAAGATCCAGAACAGAAATAACTCCAGCGATATGTGGTCACTCAACAAAGATCAAATGGACTGCTGCCTGAGCTTGGGTGGAAAGAGAAGAAATCTAAAATACTTTGGTCAAAATGTTCTTAAATGGAAAATAATTAATATGTGAACTAGACTAGAAAAAGGAGGAAAAGCAAAAACTGTGGGTTTTGAAAATAAAACTTGGACAAACAAGTGCATTACATAAAGTCATGTGGCATACCTATTGTTATGAAGTGAGCAATGTTGCCTTTGCCATGGATAAGTCAAAGTTCAGCTGAAATGGGATGGGAACTGTTTCATGTCTCTTTGAGTTTGGCTTTGGCACAGGAAATTCTGTAACCTTTTTCTCATCTGGTGCTTTTTCCTTCACTCTGTGGCTTCATACATGTGGGTTTGCTTGCTAGGCAACATTTACTTAGAAGAGGAAAAATGAAGAAAAGCAATTGTTTTGCTTTTTGTTTTTCTTTTAAGGATGAGAATTTCATCTAGGAATGAAATCATTACAGAAATAACAGGACTTTAAAACTTGTTGGAATTTCCTTTTATATATTTCAAAAGTGTGCTTTCTATAACCAAGATAATCCCCAGGAAAAAGAAAAATGCCTTTCAGACCATAACATTATACTATCATACATTTCCCTGGGGCGTTTTGGATAGTGGTCATTAAGCTGTTTTGGCCAAACCCAGTAACGTGGTTGTGTCTGATACAGTGTTTCAAAATGTGCATTCCAGACAAGGAAGAAGAATCATCACTGTAGAGGATCTGGAGACAGCAGACAAAGGCATTTTTAACAACCTCTCCAAAGACATTTGAGCTTTAGAAAACTGATGAGTGATTTAGCTCCCATGGGTGTCCTGGGCTAGAGTACTTGTCTACCTTAAAGGGATTCTTCACTTTTTGTGTTAATTATACAGCTTTACCTCTGAGCAGCATGGGAGTACACTTCTCTCATTGGTGATTCTGTATTGCCCAACTGTGCAGAGACTAGCTATTCACACTCCCCTCAGAGATCGGGCGAGTTCCAGGTCACCAGAATGAAATGCTAAGAGTTTGGGAAAGCTTCAACCAAACGTCCAAGTTGTCCCCAAGAAATAATTATCAGTGGATACTTTCTATGTGCCAGTGTTTTAAACTCTATACATACTAGTTTATTTAATTCTCATAATAGCCCTGTTTGGCAGATGCTCTTATCCTATTTTATCCACAACGAAAAGAGTAAAAACTGAAAAGCAAAACAGAATGTGGTGGTACATGTCTATCTATAATTCTGCCACTTGGAAGGCTGAGGTAGGAGGATTGGAAGTTTGAGACAAACTTGGACAAAATACGATGGCCATACCGAAACAAGTAAAACAAAATAAAATACAGTGGTAGAGTTGGATTCAACTCTAGTTTTATCCACAACATTATCATATGAACTGATGAGATTATTTAGTCAGGCATTTTGAGCAGTTTTCAGTACTGATAAATTTTAAGGTAAGTGATTAAGACAAATGAAATGTATTGATGTACAGAGTCACATATAACCAAGAAAAATGATAAAGAATCTACACATTAAAAAACAAAGTGTGTGTGTGTGTGTGTGTGTGTGTGTGTGTGTGTGTGTGTATGATGATAGGGTAATGTGACTGGACAGACAGCCCAGGAATTAATGGCATGTGGTATTCTTTCAGAGAATCTGGGTTTGGTTCCAGTCCCCACATGACATCTCATAACCATCCTTAACAACTGTTCCAGGGGATCTAACATCCTTTCCTGGACTCTGAGGGCATGTACTAGGAGTGCACATGGTGCAGACACACACATCCAGGCAAAACATTTATAATTATAAATTAGAAATAAATGCATGTTAAAAAAGTTTCAAAGGAGAATACAAGGACATTCAAAAAGGAGCTTCTAAGTACACAACTTCCATATCACCACAATTTTTCCAAGGTCTGGTTCTAGTAATTATCACCAGGATTAAAGTACAAATATGCCTGAAAATTCAGAATCAGTTCAGGGTAGCAAGCTAGAATAAAAAATAAGTTTGTATGGTACAGCATATGTATATTTGTATGTACACAACCATGCTTGTGCATACATATACATGTATGTGTTCATAGATAAATATATAAATGCCTGTACAACTTCTAGGTACTTACTGGAAAAAGAATACAATACAAATCAGTTCAAAACTGGCAATGAATCACATAAAACCCAAAATTGTCACTTGTTAATTCTTAACTGAAATAACCCAATAACTATAATAAACTTTCTTTTATTTTGAGATAAAAGTTTAGTCATGATGAGATGACTGATAATTCAAACTAATTTTTTAAGTAAGTTTACTCAGCATTAAACAGTTAGCAGGCTTTCTCTTTGTACAATCACAGATAGTCCGAGTTGGAGAAAACCTTCATTATTGGTCAGAACAGCCACCCTTTTGATAATTCAGTGTTATTTAACATCCCACAATTCAGTCACCCCCTTTTCCTCTCATTTATTCAAATAACTGTGCTGAGCACAGATCAGATACCTTTTCCTATGTAAGATAGACAGAAGAGTTAGGGAAGTACTGTCATTGATTCTAAGGAATGTACAGTTTAGTAGAGTGGACAGACAAGCAATTAGATGCTTTGGGAAATGATGGGAAACAATGAGAATGTAAACAGATCAGAGAGTACAGAGCAGAGAAATGGAAAGATAGAGAGATAACTAGTGATTTCATAACCTCCCTCATATTGAATTTTCTGTGTTTTTAGACTCAAATTCAAAGTAGTCCCAAAGATGCAACAAAACCTAGCAGGTTCAAACATAGGCAAGGCCATACCATAACCATTTCTTCCAGAAAACAAATAATGGTTTCCAATGAGAACAACAGAGTGATTATTCATTATCAGTCCTATTAATGGCTGCTGACTCATGCAGAATGGGCTGAGAAAAGAGGTGTTCTCCAGCTGGGACTGCACCATTTTCCATTTGGCATCCCCCCCCCATATCTATGGTCAGGACTTAACTTTTATTACAGTTCAAAAAACAGTAAACAACAATAAAGAAACCACCACCACTACCATCATCATCAACAACAAAACACCATAGGACATTGGTAGCCTTCGAGTAAAATTTTTTAAATCACATGTGTAAAATTTCAGATATACTATGTTCTGACAAGCCATGTTGCAAAGGAAAAAAAATGTCCCACTACTGTCCTTGTACATCATTACTAATGAGGACAGCTTCTGCCATGTCAGTGACATAGGTGCTTTACTTGGGTAGAATCTGTGTCCCAGCTGTGTCATGTGACATAGTTATTTGTATCTCTATTATATGATGTTGTACACTGCATACATTGAGTTATGCGAGACATAAGAGGAGAAAGACCTTTTGTTTCTCTGTGAGAAAAAGTATGTCTCCAAAGCCTTAATTGGGTAGTATGAGATGTTGACATTTTACCCCAACCTGACAGCCAAATCAATGTTATTGAAGGCAGCCTGTAGGCATTCGTGACAAGCTAAGGATTAATACGCTTAGCCAATTTCAAGATGGTTGCAGCATATCAGCAGGCAAGGTGTGTTGGCTTACAAAGCGTTTTTGCAACATCATCTAAGCTATTTGTTCAGTACAATTAAACTGGTTCAAAGGTCTCAACTGACCACAACTGACTTACTTTACAAAAAACTTCACTAATGATCTCCTCAACTGTTATACTGGTGGGAACATGGAAGTTTCTTCATGCCTATTGGACCTAGTCAAGATGGAGTCACAGTTCAACAGCAGAGGTCCGCATCACAGGCACATGAGTAGATCACCAAATTGACAATAACTAGCATATGCAAATGAAGGTACTTTTGCAGATATATTTCTCACAAAACATCTGTATGTTTTCTATGCCTTTATACTTTCTCTGGTAGTTCTTCCTTTGGTGGAGGTGGGTGGCTAATTGTAGCTAATAGTCAGGGAGCTGATAGATATGGGACACTTTCAGACTGAGTCAATAATTACCTGGTAAATACCTTCTATTCCTTTGTCCTCTTTACACATGACATTGGGATCATGGCTTCATAGTGGAAATATTGAGGACCCCCTTTATAAAATTAAGAAGTAAACCAGTGATACATTTAGATTTTTTTTCAGATGACTATAAAGGCATTTAAAACTATCCAATTAACAGGAAGATTTTCCATAATTTTGGTCTAGGTCATTGAAAATGGCATTCAAAACATGTAATCCTGCAAATTCCAAGTGAAAAGGAAAAGTTTATTTATTTTAAAGGTACCAATAAGCTGTAAATGTCAAGATGCTAACCTTGAGGGCAGAGCAAAATACAGAGAAAGGCTTGGAATTGAATCTTTAGTGTTGCAAGCTGCTATTGTTCATGCTGTGTTCCTATTCTGTGTCCCAGGATTCTATACACGCTCATCCAGGAGTTAATGATGGGATTGCTAATGTTTTATAAATGTAGACAGCTGCTATCATATAGTAGTTGTAGTTAAAACAAAAAAATCAAACCTATATTTTATTGTATGTAGAATTAGTGATGGATATTGGATACCCCGATTAATATATAAGGAATGGGTGACATGTGACTAGAACTTGTATTTAAATCTCTGTTGTTCCTAGAGATGAGTTGGAGGGGAGGCACATTTCAGCTCAGGCAATGATGGTCATTATCTTATTGTACTTCATTCTTTTCCCACTTGCTCTAAACTAGATCTGTAGTGGAGAAAAGGGTTAATCAATTTTTTAGTAACAAATTATTTGGGACTGACTTGCTTTAAATTAGAATTTCTTATTAAAAGTTCAAGTGTAGCATATTAAAGAAAGTAACTATTGTAAACATAACCTTACCTCATAAGAAGTAATAAAATATTTGGCAGGCTTGTGCTCAGTTTATTCAAATTCGCATGCATTTTTGGTAACGCTATTTTATGTCTTTTTATTTAACTTTATTCCAGAAGGTCTTTGTCAGAAAATCCCATATAAGGTCAAGAATCAGAGCTCATGACATTAATATAGTCACAAGATGAAAATACAACTTCAAGATTCTCCCTCCTCCCACTTGCCTTTATCTACACAAAAATAGGAAGCAATATAGCATTCACAACGGGAGAAATGATGTCATTTTATCTATTGAAGAAGCACAGCTGACTGAGTGAATAACCAGCACTGATAATATGCTAATAAAATAGCCATGGATGGTGTAAAATAGGATTGGCAATAAACTGGTCCCTGACCGAAAGAAAACTGGTATGGAAGACGAATATCTACTGGAGACTTTTTCATTAAATGAGTAGTTCATTGTAATTAAAATTAAAATGAAATAGCTTTCACCAGTAGCTCCTGAGAGAGTTTATCAAGGTAATAAGAGTACCTAGTTTTGATCAAGGAAATTTTATGTCTAGTTAGTTCCTATTCAAATACCACATCTTTTTTCCTATGGAGAAAATACAACATCTCCTTCTTGCTTTTACTTACACTTTTCTCTTCCACTTAATGCAATTCTATTTCTTTTTGTTTATTTTTTATCTGCAGATGGAATGCATTTGTTTTGGGGTTCATGTATCATTGTGTTATATGTGGAATTAAAGAGTAGATGATTCAGATTTTACTTTTTATTTACATGGAAGACAAGAGGATTATAAAAATCTCATAACAGGGACATTTTAGGAATCATAATTATCATTTTTTGTTTGCATTGTTAAAACTTGTAAACCTCCCTTATTCTGGATTTGAATCATCACTTGATTGCATGTGGTTTTTCACTTTCTCTAGAAATAAAGGCAAGATATATTTTGATTTGGGGATGTTCTCTTTTCCAAATTGAAGTTTTTACCTATTGTGCTTGGAGAAGATTTGAGAGAGGCTGGTGGTCCACTGCATCCTACCCCCAACTCTACCTTGAAACACAAACCTACCCTGAGGGGGAACACAGACATAGATTGGATGGGAATACAGGCAACCACATCCTAGAAGTTGGGTGGGAATGTGAGACTGGAGAGTGTTTCCTTATATAAGAGCCCTCTCAGCATTTCCTATAGCTTTGAGTGTATTTTTTCTATTTGGTGGGCTCTGAAAGGTTATGTAACTCTGGGGATCATAATTTTAGCTAAAATTTCTCCACTTTTACACTTTTTAAGAACCCCCCACATCCCCAAATTCAGGGCCACAAAACAGACTCAAGGCTCCAAGAAATCTGTTGTGTGTGAAATTCCTAAAAGCCCTGAAGCTGGGAGGTTGCAAAACCAGAATGCCTGTCTTACCTTCTACCGAGCAGCTTTGAAAAACAGTTTATCCAAAAAGCAGTTTCAGGGCCTGCCAAAGCCAGGCCCTTCCCACTCCCTACTCTCCACCACAAAAACTGATTCTCAGACTCTTCGCAAAGCGTTCTTTTGTACCCACGGATATCAAGTAGCAGGGTTTGGGGAAGCCAACCTCTAAGATCAATGAAAGTCTGCTCTTGCTGTTTTGAGGTCGAACTGAATCTATTCTTTCGTTTTCCTCTGCTATTTCTTATATTATTGACATTTGGTCCGGGACAGTCTCTGCTGAGGGTGTGTGTGTATGTGTTATGATTTGGATCTGAACTCACCCTTAACGGCTCATGTGTTGAAATGTTGGTCCCTAGCTGATGGGCTTTTGTTAAGTGATTGTATCATGAGGGTTCTGATCTCATCAGTGGGGTCATTCATGGGGTTGAGGGATGATGGAAACTGAGGAGGTAGGACCTAGTTGAGGGAATAGTTCCTTAACAAAATGCCCTTAGAGAATATATCTTGTCCAGGGCCCACTTCTGTTTTTTTTTTCCTGTTCCCCAGCAGCCATGAGCTTTTCTTCATCATGTGCACCACTATCACATAGCTTCCTTTAGTGATGCTCTGTCCCACCACGGGTCCATGGCAAGGGGGCAACATAATTATAGGTTGAAAACTTTGAACTCATAAGTCAAAAATGCATCTTTCATACTTTAAGTTGATTTTCTCAAGTATTTGGTCACGGGAATGGAAAGCCAACTCACTCATGTCCGACTCATGTATCTTTCAGGACATGTAGTTAGTAGCCTTTCTGGTATCTGTTCACTAGGCACAAGTTGTGATTCTGTCCTTGGTTTCTGGTGAAAGAAAATATCTTAGGACATGGCAGAATCACCTCTGAGAAGGTCAAAAATTTGCCATGGCTGAGGATCCCTATGTACTTCTGTACAAAAGATTTGCAGTAGATAAATGTACTCTTATGGCAGAGGAGCATATACATGTGTGTATGTCCTTACAACAGAAAATGTTTAACAACTTCCTACTCTATGGGAAAAATCATTTTCATTGATAATAACTTAAAATTAATGGTCAAAAGAGCAAGATTTGCATTTATCACAATTCAAATACCTCCTGACTTTATATGCAATTATGTCAGAAATAGGTGAGAAAATATAACATGAAGTATTACAATATGAATAAGAAAAGTTTGCATTAATGCATTTAGGAAGCACATCAATATTTTTTCCAGGAAAATATTTAAAATATAATACTAACTAATATTATTAATAAATAATATAGTTTAGTAACAAAACAATTCCATAGGAAGAGTAAATATTAATATAGGAAGATGAATTTTAATTTTAATGATAATATTAAAGTGCAATAAAATATTTCAGCTGTTAAACACAAGTTTTACTTTCCAAACCAGAAAATTAAATCAAATTCATAACAAAGCTTTTCAGTACTGTAGCAAATACCTGAAAAAAATCAGATTTAAAAAGAAGAATAAAAAGAAGAATGCAGGCTGATGAGATGGCTCAGGGGGTACAGGGGTTTGCTGCACCAACCTGATGACTTGAGTTTGATTCCTGGAATCCATGTAAAGGTGGAAGGAGAGAACTCACTCCACACAAAGGTCTCCTTTAACCTTTAGACATACACTGTAGCACATATGTGCCTCAACTTACACACACACACACACACACACACACACACACACACACACACCTAATTTTTTTAAAAAAGGAGTTATTCTTGAGTTCTCAGTAGTCCTCATTGTCCGCTATGTTCAGCGAGTCCGGTTTTATCCCAGGCCTTTTCAGATCCAGGCCAGTTGGCCTTGGTGAGTTCCTACTGCACATACTGGCTTTGTGGGAGCCTAGACAGTTTGGATGCTTACCTTACTAGACCTGGATGGAGTTGGGGGTTCCTTGGACTTCCCACAGGGCAGGGAACCCTGATTGCTCTTTGGGCTGATGAGGGAGGGGGACTTGATAGGGGGAGGGGGAGGGAAATGGGAGGCGGTTGTGGGGAAGAGACAGAAATCTTTAATAAATAAATAAATTTTAAAAAAAGAAGTTGTTGTTTGGACTCACGACTTTTTAGATTTTGCCACACAATTGGTTGACCTAAGTGAATTGGGGCAGATTATGATGCCAATGTGTGGCAAATGGTTTTGAAGAAGACATAATAAGCAGCTGGATTCCTATTAGTCTCATCAAGGGTATTCCCATGATGTTCTAGGCCTTCCAGTAGGCCCTACATTTTAAGGGCTATACCTCCTTATACTGGTGTCAAAGGCTGGAAAGTAAGTCTTTTTTTTAACACATTGCCCTTTTGGGCATGCTTATCCAGATCATAGTCCATGTATGCTAAGACCCAAAATCAAACTATGTAACAACAATATATCACAGTTTGCCTTTCTCTATGTGGCAGGTTACCTTTGTTTTCTGAGCTACCGTGTGTGCTTTTTTGTTTCCAAGAAGCTGTGGGAATATACTTACCCAGTTTGAAAAACTGCTTTCTCTCTCTTCTGTGATGAGTTTGTGAAGGAGATATGACTGGTGGCAGCATGCTGTCCTCTTTGTCAGAGTGATTGTTCACAGATAGCAACATGGCTCATGGAGAGGGAACAGGAGAGGTGCTTCTTTTTTGATGGAAGATACTGAATGAGAGGTATATATGTGTGATGATGCTGATATCCCTTTTCCACTGTGAAGAGAGGTCCTTCCTAAGGATGAACTGGTACAGGAAAAAAAAAAGGTAATTCAGAAAGGCACCAGGGGAGAAAGGTGACAGACTAAGAGGTTGAATCACTTGATAAATCTATCTGAATCCTATGCCTGAATTTTGAGTGGCACAAATTGATAAAGCTCCCTTTGTGCTGACTCTAGTTTTGGTTTTCTGTCACTTGGCTCATCAACAGTTTTATGATTGTTAACACTTCTACCTAAAGAATTGGTAGTGTACCTTTAGCACTGGTTATATACTATGGTATATTGTTCTCTACTTGTTGAAATAAGAGCGGCAGAGCTGCGTCCCCCGCACCCGGCCGCCCACATGGCTAGCTTAGCTTATGCCCCGAAATAATTACACGGAAACTGTATTCTTTTAATCACTGCCTGACCCATTAGTTCCAGCCTCTTATTGGCTAGCTCTTACATATTGATCTAACCCATTTCTATTATTCTATGTAGTCCACAAGCTGGCTTACCAGGAATGATCTTAACCTGTGTCAGTCTGGCGTGGGAGAACCATGGCGACTCACTGACTCAGCTTCTTTCTCCCAGCATCCTGTTCTGTTTTCTCCGCCTACCTAAGGGCTGGCCTATGAAATGGGCCTAGGCAGTTTCTTTATTAATAAGAAATCATTCCCACATCATTTACTCACTATTTATGTGAATCCAGTCTTTCCAATTATGATTTTGCTAATTTTTAAAATTACACAGACACACATATGTATATATACAATATATATGTTTTTGTTTTATGTAAATGAGTGCTTTGCTTATATGTTTGTGGGAGCACTACATGTGTTCTTGATGCCTTTAGAGGCCAGAAAAGGACATATTATCCCCTGGAGCTGTAAGAGCATGTGGTTGTGAGATGAGACATAGGTACTGTGAATTGAACCTAGGTCCTCTGCAAGGGAAATAAGTGCTTTGAACCACTAAGCCATTTCTTTTTAATTATGCTTTCATAATAGAAATACATTCATGTCTTATAGAACAGCTTTATCTCAAACATTCCTTAAGTCAAACTCCCACGGAGAGATGAGAGGGTTTATATTCCTTTTGTATTTTCCATAGACATAGGAGGACCATACAATGGGTATATACTAAATAGAGGATTTCTTTAAACTTCCATTTAGAGCTATGATTCTGATTTCTGAGCACCTGAATAATATCACATTGTAAGAGCATAAAAACTTTAAGAGATAATCATCCTAAACTGTATAAAATAAAAAATGAATAAATATAGCCAATCTGTATGATTAAAGGAAGACCACCCAAATAGTAGGAACCTTGTGTAACCAGGAAGCTTGTCATTTGTGTCTTTTTACATCTCAATATCAAGTACCATGCATACCAGACAGACAATAGAGGCCTTGTACAAATTTATGAAATGTACAAAGGGCTCCATTTTTATAACATGCTTTCTTCAATGATGGAAATGTTTTCTAATTTTCATTGTCCAAATGATAAAACCACATGTAGCTACTGAGCACTTTAAATGTTGCTAGAGCAGCTAAATGTTTATTTTTATTTAATTATAATTAATCAAGATGTAAACTAACCACATGCAGTCCATGGCTGCTGTGCTGTATTTTGGTTATAAGCATATACAAACATAAGAACCTCAGGGGAAACACAATTAGAAGTTATTACGTATTTTATTGTATTTTTGGGGAAAACAAATCTAACGTATTGTTATGGTTGGCTACAAAGTGCCTACCTGACTAGCTCATGTGATGAAGGCTGGCTTCTCAGATGGAAATAATATTCAGGTGACGAAAACCTCATCAATGAATTAATCCATTGATAAATTCAGAGGTGAATATGCTACTACAGAAGAAGATGCTACCGAATAGGCAACTGGTGCCCAGATCCAGGAACTGGATAGGTGGAGTGTTTTTGAAGGGTGTATTCCTTGTCCACAGATCTTTCGTTCTCATTCTCTGTTTTCTGGCCACAAAGAAGTGAGTGGCTTTCCTCACATGTGTTTCCCACTCTGATGATCAGTCCCCCCGTCCCAGCCTTCCATATGTAGGAGGGGCTGAAACATCTAAAACCAGCGACCCAAGTAAAGTCCATTAAAGTTTTCCCCCTCAGTTATTTTGTAATGATGATGAAAAACTGGGGCCTGGAGAAATTGCTTTGTGGTTAAAGCTGTTTCTCTCACAGAGGACTGGGGTTAGATTTGTAGCACCCATGGGGCAAATAACAAAGATTTGTAACTCCAGTTCCTAGGAATTCAAAATTATCCTCTCATTGTCTCCGTAGGCACTGTGTGTATGTAGTGCACAGATATAAATGCAGGCAAAACACCTGTACACATAAAATAAAAAGAATTAAAAAAATAATGAAAAACTTAGATATACAGTCTTCTTCTTGTAAGGCTAAATTCAAGTATCACCTTTGTGAGATTGCCTTGATTCTGACTCCTATCCCAACATTACCTCATGCTTATCAGACATAGCAAGACTTCTTTCTAATGTACATTTTATAATATTATAATCAATTTGCTACACTACATTATAACCCCTTATGCCTAATTCATAAGCTGGATCAACTGCTTTTGAGGAAAGAGGCCATGTCTTACTCTTCTATATTCATTCAGATTTTTTTTTTAAATTTCTGACCATGTGAAGATTAATAAATGAAAACTCTCTTGTTTAGGTCCATCACAATTTTGTCATGACAGTCTGAACAGATTAATATATTACACTTTAACTGAACGCAATTCAACTTGCTTTATAAACTCAGGAGCGATGCTCCCTAGGATGACCTTTAAGCTGAAAACTGATAATGCAGAAGTTAGATAATGAGAGGGAATTGAGTCACTAAGGAGTTAGCTGCTCATGCAGATGCTGCTGCTGCACTGAGCTTCTGTGAGGTGAAAGGAATGACCATGTCTGGAAACTAAATACGAAAAGGAGCAGGCAGTCTGAGCATGGAGACAGCACACTACCATGAAAGTTGAGGTAGGGTACCAAGACTACCTTGGAGCCTCCAAAATAATCTTCAGACGAAGAACTTTAAGCAAAAGAATGACTAAGTTAGCTTTTTTGAGATGGGAGAGTCTCATGTATTCCAGGCTTCAAATGTGATACATACGCAAGGATGGTTTTGAATTTTTAATCCTCCAGATTTCCTTAATGGCTGGGTTACAAGTTTGCCACACCACAGGAAATTTGATACTGTTCTGGGGACCAAACCCTGGACTTCATGTATGCTACACAGGCATTCTGGAAACTGAGCTATACCTTCAGCCCCAAATCCTGTATGTCTGAGGTGTGGTATGTTAAATGCAGCACATATCAGGTACTCATTGAATATTTGAGATTCAGTAATTGGAACAGTAATGGGAAGGTCAGAATAGTCTTTACTATTACAAAAATAAAAGTAGAACTATAAACATAATATGCTTTAGGACTCACAGATATATCAAAATCACATTTCAAAGGCAAATGAAGAGGGATGCTGGGGATTCTCATTAATAATGTTGGTGATATGCAAATCAAAAGAAAACAATTATACCAATAAAAGTATCTTAGAAAAGAAAGGATAGTATTGTAGTATGGTGAGAAAAAGAAAGACCTATTATCAGTCACTGTATTGTATTTGTGCTCTAAACAGTTTTTGGCTGTAATTGAAATTACATAAAATTTATATATTTGTATTTTATGTTTTAGAAGTGTTTTTTGAGAGCAAAGATTTTGATGATTTTTTTAAAATACTCATTCATTTCTATTTCCCCCGGTAAAATAAGCCCCGCTGAGATACTAGGAGGACTATGGTTGGTTAAACAGTCTATAAGAAAGGCTTGAAAGTTGTGAAAATATTGAAATTGTGTGTCTAATGAAGAAATCAGTTTTAAAAACTTTAAGAAATGGAGTTTTCCCAATTTTTAATGGATAGGAGGTTTATCTTGTCCAGAGTCAAGAGGTTGGCCACAAGCTGGGGAGATGGTTCAGTGGTTAAGAGCACTTCCCACTCTTCTAGAGGACCCAATTTCTGTTCTTATCACCCACATCAGGCAGCTCACAACTCTCTGTAATTCAAGCTCCAGGATCTGCCACCCTTTTCTAGACTCTGAGGGTACTGCGCGTGCGTGCGCGCGCGCACGCACGCACGCACGCACACACACACACACACACACACAACCACCACACTAAAAAATATAAGAAAAAATTTAAAAAATGTTGACTAAATGACTTTTTCAGCTACATTTCATCTTCATGTAATTTGTTTTCTTACCCTCTTCAGTGCTTGCCATGCTTTTACCAGGTCACCTTTATTAAACACCCGTTTTGCCAGTAGTCCTACTGTATTTTCTAAAGTCTCTCTTTTAACTTTGAAGGCTTTTCTCTTGAATGCCTGGAATATTGTTGTAACCCTAATTCATCAGGCTGCTTCTTTAATGTCAAAAGATTGTGAAAATACCACCTTTCCCAGGAATCTACTATGACTTAATTTTCTTTTTTAGTTTCCCTTTGGTCTCATATAATGCTTTAAAAATATTTTTAGATCATTTTCATATATGTTTGCACCATTCTCTTTTAGGTTACATATAAATTTAATTCACCTAATATTGAGTGTCAGAAAGAAAACCTAAAAAATGATCGTGAGTGATGTGTGTATGTGTGTGTGTGTGTGCGTGTGTGTTGAAAGTTTAATTCAAAGTCTGAAAATATTTCTCTCTCTTTTTATGTGTCAGTCCAGACTGAAGCTTTACTTTTAAAAGTCACATACCAGAAACACTGAAAACAGACTTTTGATTTTAGTATGACTTTTGTGGGTATCACAGTGGGCTTGGACTATTATTGTGATCATTAACAAATAACATGATTTAATGTGACCAACATCCTGAGAATGAAATGGAAAAAAAATAATACAAGGACAGTTCTCTGCCATTACCTATCTACGTTCAGTTCAAATTAGTGTGCATTCCATTTTCATTACAACAAGAGGAGGGGAAACAATGGGTCTCTTGTAACCACAAATCAATATATAAACCCTGATCAATGGAAGCGAAGCTCCTCTGGATTTCTAAAATATTTTGATGTGTTTTGGCAGATGCTACAGCAGGAAGCAATCCATTAGATTTTGAAAAGTGGAAAGCCAATAAGGCTAGGCTGCATGTCACCTTCTCACATACCGTATATTTCTGGTCTAAGAACTAGCTTTTCTGTGTTCTACTTTTTGTTATTAAAATGTGGATGCTCTGAATTATTCACATGTAGTAAAATCATATCTTAATTCTATCTCCCTCCCTGTCTGTTTGTCTTTTACTCTATCTTCATCTTGTGTTTTCTATGGTTTTCCCATGGGAACACTGAGACATATATCTGCCCTCAGATTTCTTACTACCTGAAATATGAAAAGCCTAATATTGATCTCGGATGTTATGAAGATTAATCATTTGGGATCTGAAAACGAGAGAAAGCTGAGATGTGATAAAGCCGTTTCTGTAAACTTCCATTTTCCCTGTATAAGAGGAAGCTGGTTTTGCAGCCGAACTTTGCTTGATGGGAAAAGCTACTGCTTCTCCTATGGTGGGCTCGGAAACCTTCCTTTCCACAGGAGGGCTTCGGGATGAGACTGTGATTAGTCATAGACTGTAGCTGTCACATAACAGCCAAATGAGATATCATAGCATAACATGAACTGCTGACAAATTTGGGGGACTATTCCTAACCTATGACCATGATTTATAGCTTGCATGACTACAAATCACAAGGTGACTCATTCACTAGGAAATCTGTACTGAAATATTAAGCCGTAGGTGGCCAGTGCAACAAAAGCCTTGTAATTATCGACTCGCCAAGCGTGAGTAACAACTTATGCCAAGTGAGGCAAACAGCCCATTCATGAAAAGGTATTTGCCTTTCTTCTTATGGCTGTCTTATCATATTTCATGTTTGAAAGGAAGGACTATGCTCTTTGATTGTTAACCAGGTCCTAGCAGTGTTGTGCTGAGATCTTGCTTTTAGCCAGGTAAGGTAGATCTTGAGGGCCTTGGAAATACTGTATTCCCTTGGGGGGATTTTTCTCTTTGAACTTATTGTGCAACTTATATCCTCTACGAAGTAGTGAACCCTGAAGGAATTTGAACTTGTTACCCAGGGAAAGAAAGTTTGTCAAGATTTGTTACTTAGATTGTTAAATGATCCCTCTGGCTATGACTGGTTCTTAAAAACAGTGCTGCAGGTTAGGGATGTATGTATCAGGCCTGGTGAGGTAAAATGACTACTTCTGTGAAGGGGGAGATGGGCTCCACTGGATAGTTCTGCTAGGGGGAAGAGCTGCAAAAGGTGAGACGAGGTTATGAAGGATTTGTGCCTGGAGAAATTGAGTCAGTTGTCCCACTGGGAATGCAGAGGCAAAGAATGGATGATATTAAACCTTAACGTTCTGCAGAAGTATTCCAACTCGACACTTGCTTATAATTATTACGGCTCTGCAGGCCTCTGCTTGTTCTGCTGCATCCTATATTTTTGCTGAATGGTTTAGCTCATCTGGAGTAAGGAAATGTGTAAAAGGGGGGAAAAACTCAATGAATTTAATAATCTGTGGTTGGCTTGACTGCCTTAGGAAGGGATTCTAAAAATATATAAATTATTTCAGGGTCACTTAAACTGCCAGCAAAGACTGTAGCTGTTGGTTAGCATAATGAAAGTTGAAGCTAGCTCCAAAATGATGCCCCTGCCCCTACCTAGAAAAAAAAATGAAAGAGAACGAACATTTGCTGCTCTTGCACATACATTTATTTATAAAGTGCTTAGAGAGCAGAATAGCCAGAATTTGTGGGAAGCTACAGTCTGGTGAACAAAATTCAGTGAAAAATTATTTTCTGGGTCTGTAGGAGTTCCCCTTCATGTCCCTTTAGTGGAAATGTGAGCTCTCTGCCCTCCAAACCTCAGATGTCAATGCGAACAGGTGTTGCACACAAAGGTTCTAAGACCACTGTGGTCTATTTTACTATAAGAATCAATTAGGGCATTGGAGGAAAAATGGAAATTTAACCTTAAATGCTTAAAGGGAAGAATCTTAGTCATTATTTAGAACTATGCGAGAAACAAAAAGTGCTTGCTGGGGTGAAAATGTAGGGCTTCTGAGGAGTGAGAGCTCACAGAATACTCCGGTAGTTGAGTAGCTGTGTTTGTCGGATTGATTTTATTTATTGTTATTTTATTATTTTCTTTAAGCTTAAGTATCCCACAGGAAATCACTACGGGCATGCATTCATTAAGTGTTGCACCTTTGAAATCCAGAATCAGCATTTTGAATATTGCAGTACAACTTAACCTACTTAGGCATGCCAGATTATATAGGGATAAAAGTTTTGGTCTGCTTAATTTGTTCTGCTTTGTCTGTAGCATTTTGGTGTGACAGGGGCTAAGAGCTCTGTGAGACATTGTTCTCCAGACTGTCTTATTGAAGTAGAAAATGCCAGTCTTTTTTTAAACATCATCTGAGTTTACAGAGTACATTTCAATATAGCCATAGGGGAGAAATATTATATACATTTGCTTAAAGATATTCAATGATTCATAGGCTTCTTATGCACGATATGTTTTGTGGTGTGCCTGCTTATACATGAGTGTTCCCATGAATATGGGAGCATGTATATTTTTAGATACACTTGCACATGTGTGTGACTGTGGAGGCCATTGGGCTCATGCTGTATACTGTGGGAATGTCTGTCTCCATGTAATCAGCGCTTGTAACTTCAGTTAGTCTGGCTAGACAATTTTTCTCCAGGGATGCCTCCTTAAACTGAGATAAGATAATTGGGAGGCCAATGTGCCCACTCATATTTTTTAAGGGAGGGTCTCATTACACAGCCCAGGTTGGCTTTGAACTCACAGAGAACAACATGCCACCTCAGACTCCCAAATGCAGGAACTAAAGGCGTATGCCACCATATCTGGCACCACCCAAGTTTTACTGGGTTCTGGGGAACTAAACTCTGACTTTCATGCTTTTAGGGCAAGTGGCTTTTCCTCTTAGTCATCTACTTCTTCAGCCTCTGGAAATGTCATAAGAATGTATCTTAGTCTTTCTGACTCCACCTTTGAAAGCCATCCGTTGGTTCTCAGAAATTACCTTTAGTTGAATATGAAGACACATTTATAAAGGAGGCAATCTTGCCAAGTTGGCCTGACTATATTCTCCTTTCTCTCTAAAAAGAAAAGATTTCTGGTTAAACCACACCCAGTCAGTTCTGAAGGGAAATTGTACTCCAATTGCCAGAACAGAAGATTATGTTTTTGTGTCTAGGGATCATTGTAAATTAACAGCAGAGAGTTGACATGACCAAATTGGCCCACTTTTACACCTTTCAAACATTGAGGAAATATTTTTGTAAGGGAGTGCAATGCTCGACTTAACTTGAAAATATTTTAAAGATTTCGATTATGGTTGGGTAGTGGTGGTGGCGCCCGCCTTTAATCCCAGGGCTTGGAAGGCAGAGGCAGGTGGATCTCTGTGAATTCGAGGCCTGCTTGATCTACAGAACAAGTTCCAGGACAGGCTCCAAAGTTACAAGGAGAAAACCTGTCTTGAAAAACAAAACAACCAAAACAAAACAATTCTATTATGCACATGGTTTCAGTGGTTTAAATTCAAGGTGCAATCTGAGTGCTCCTATTCCCTTTCCCCGACTCCACGGAGACCTTTGCTTTCTCTAAGTTCCCATTTTTCATTTAGGTCTCTTAAGACTGCCTGGCTCTGCATGTAATGGTCATCTTCATATCTTAATAAAACAAAAATTGAATTATATGCACTACTGGGCAAGCATGTCGTGACTTCCGCTAGCATATCTAAGGTGTAAAAGGCTGGGGGAAAAGACTGTTGGGTTGAAGTTCCACTTGAGCATTCCACAGTGCTCTGGAAACGAGCTCCAGCCTAACGACAGTGAGAGAGGTAGAAGCAGCGAGAGGAGATCACCGATTTGAACCTAATTAAAAAGACTTGATAAAAATGCCAAAAAGCCAGATGGTGGAGTCGGTTTCTTAGTGCTGTGCCAGTTCAGGGCTGAACTATGTTTAGCAGTTGGTATTCTGCTAGGATAGATTGATAATATCAGCAGCAACCCCCCCATCCAATTTTTTGTTAAAACTGTTAGGTTTTGATTTTCAAATTCTTCCATGCTTCTTTTTCAAAATAAATGCAGAGATGAAAAATTTCTCCTTCATTCAAATTCTGAAGCTCTGCAAAAAAAATAGCATTTATATTACTATTATCTTTACCATTCACTTGAAAGCTAAATACTAACACTATTGTAATACAAGGGGAAACACTGATATAGTATTCCTTAAGAAAATGGTGCCTTTTTCTTCCAAAAGACAAATAGATGATTATTCCAAAACAACACTTGGATTAGACACTTAAAGAAACATTACCCATTTTTTTTAAAAAAAAAACTTTCGAATACTGCAAATACAAATTTTAGGAATTAGAAATTTCATCTGATTTTACAATAATAGATGAGTCTTTTAAGGAAATGTCTCAATGCCATGGTAATTACAGGCGGCATCCCTAATAGGAAAAACTGAAAACAATGAAATAAGAAGATGTCCTGTCTCTATCCAGGCCACATTGCTTCATCAAGGAACAATGAGTAGAGACCCTTGAGTGAATCTGTATGTTTTGAAATCTTTTAAAGAGCTGAGCGGAAATAGTAATTGCTCTATCCAGAGAAAACAGTGGGAAAGTTTCAGGAAAACACAAGACTGTCATTGACGTCTGTCTCTTGAAATTAGTGTTCAAACCTTGATTCACATTCATTCCTCATGCGCTTTCATTTGTTCCTCTTTGACGCAACTGAGTGATTTATAGGTGACCACGGCTTCCACAAATGCCAGCACAGAGTAAATAGAGCTTCCTTCTCCCAGCTAACAACAAATGTCTTGGATTTATAGTCTTCCTTTTCCAAAGAGCTCAGAAGGAAGACATTGTGCAACCTAATTCATCTGCAGACCCTATAACAAGAAGTACAGACAGCATGAGGGATACAGCTAATGAGGCTGGGCATATGCCAGGCTTTAGCCAGTAGGATGTTAACTCTCTGCTTCAAAGTAAGATTCATTCAGTACCACAATATCTATTATCTGTCATGAAAGCCTCTCAAGACAGTTTGTAACAAAAAAAGTATATTTTTGACTCTACCTTTCCCAGGACCATAGGAACCACCAAGCATATAACCTATCTGAGGTTTTCATACCTAAAGAAAACAGATGACAGATAAAAACACTTGTCAAAATGTTCTTCTCCTTACAAATTATTTTTAAAAATCAATTTGCATAGTAACAATTTTCCCTATGACATTTTAAAAAGAAATTAATTTTATTATTTTATGTGCATGAGTGTTTGTTTGCATGTATGTCTGTGTACCACTTTCATGTGTAGTACCTGCAAAGGTAAGTAAATGCAATGCTATCAGGTCACCTGGAACTGGAATTACAGATGGCTGTGAGCCACTAAGTGGGCACTAGGAATTGAACCTGGGTCCATTGGAAGAGCAGTCAGTGCCTTTTCCTGATGAGCTATGGCTAGGCCCTGTTTTCCCTTCTTATGGCATTTTCACACATACTTTATTTTGGTTTTTGCTTACTCCCCTACTGACACCTTCTCCAATCTTCCTGTCTCCTTGTCCTCCTCCTTCTTTTCACTATATTCTTTCTTTCCCAGTATCCTTCTTTTCAGTTCACTATCTTATTGTTCTATCGTCTTCCCCAATCCCCTTTCTTGAAGCTCCTCCTCTTTTTTTCACAACTTATGGGCCCCTTTCTAGTTCCCTGGAACTGAAAAAAAGACAACATTTTCAATAAACAATGCTGGAAAAGTTAGATATACATGAAATTAGATTTGTATCTCTCACCCTGCACAAAAATCAATTCAAGGCCCTTCATTTAAAACTAGAAACAATGTAACTGCTAGAGGATGTGAATATAGGCAAGATATTTCTTAATATAACACCAATAGTATGAGAAATAGCACAAAATGACAGAAGATATTACATGAAATTAAAAGGCTTCTACACAATAAAGGAAACTCACTAGAGTAGGCAGACTATAGAATGAAAAAAAAATACCACTCTTGGACATATAACTAAAACACTCTGTATCCTTTCACAGGTTTACTTGCCCATCCATATTTCTCAATTCTCTTTTCACAAAAGCAAAAAAGTAGAATTGATATAGGAATGGAATAATGAAAATGTGGATTTATATTTATATATACATAAAATTTATTTAGCTATAAAAGAAAATAAAATTATGAAATTTGCAGAAAAAGTATGAACCTGAGAAACATATTACATGAGATAACCCATGATCAGAAAGACAAATACTGTTTCTTTTTTCTAATGTGTAGATCCTATCCTATACCTTCTAGATTATTCTTTACTGTTCGATTCACAGAGATTTTTGTCTATTTGTAAGGAGTCTCCATCTTGGCATATCTTCTAAGTATACTTTTCTGTGTATCTTTGATCGCTTTTAGGGGGATTTGACTATTTGATTCCACTTATTTGCTCAAACAAGTAATAATGGGTTCTTCATTGAAAAAAATCTATACATGTAAAAATGTCAAAATGCAACTATCATTCTCCTGCTTAAAATTATCATCTGTGTTAAAATATTTTATACACAGTCTATGGTGAATTCTGACAAATATACACATGTAAATATAATCCCACTCAAAATAAATACCATTCTAATCATCACCCATGCTGTCTCCTTTTATGTCAACTTCACAAAAGCTAGAGCCACTTTGAAAGAGGGAATTGAGAAAACACCTTTACTAGATTGGCCTGTGGGAAAGTCTGTGGTGTGTTTTCTTAATTGATGATTGACGTGGGCTAGTCTAGTTCACTGTGGCCAGTACCAAAGCTGGGTTGGTGGTCCTGAGCACTATAAGAAAGCATGCTGAGAAAGTCACAAGGAACAAGCCAGTAAGCAGTATTCACCCATGGCTTCAGCTTCAGTTCCTGACTCCTGTTTCCTACCCTAACTTCCTTTGATAATAGGATGTAATATGGAAATAAAATAATCCCTTTCATTCTCAAGTTGTTTGTAGTCATAGTGTTTTATCATAACAATAAAATCCATAACTACAACAGAAATTGGTACCAGGAGTACCAGAGCTCTGAGATATGTGCTAATGAGAGTTGTAAACAGGAAGAGTAAGAGTTCAAAAAAGAAATTTATCTTGCAAACAGAAAAGCCAGAAGAATGGAGCCATCTAAGCTTTCTGACATTGGAAATGGAGCTACGGATTTGGTCTAGCCTTTTCTCTTTATGGTCTAATTCCTCCCTTTTGGAATGGTGATAGAGTCATTTCCTTGTGTGTTGGAAGTATGGAATTTGCTTTTTGACTTTACAGCGAGTTTCATTTAAGAGATTGCTTTGATGATTCCACTAAAATGAGGAACAAGTCAAGGATCCAGTCTCTTCATATCTACTCAACAGAGTTCTTGAAATTCTGTCTATAGCAATAAGAACTGAAGAAGATTAAGGCGATTCAAATTGGAAGGGAAGAAGTCACACTTAAATTATTTGCAGATGACATTATAGTATATATAAATGACCCCAAAAACTCTACCAGGGAACTCCTACAGCGGATAAATATGTGTTTATAATTCTCTTGACTAATGAAGAATAAAATGGTTCTATGACAATTTTGAAAGGAATTAAAGAATACATTAAGTCCAGGTATGGTGGTACACAGCTTTAATCCTAGCACTTAGAAGACAGAGGCAAAGGCAGGCAGATCTCTGAGTTTAAGGTCAGCTTAGTCTACAGAGTGTGTTCCCAGATAGTCAATCTCAGGCAGTGAAAAAAAAAAAAACAATAGAAAACAAAAAGTTGTGGGGAGGAGGCAGAAATCCTTAATAAGTAAATAAATTAAAAAATAAAAAATAAAAAAAAGAAAACAAAAAGTTGTTGAAAATGTAATTTTCAACCCCAGCCCCAGCAAGCATCAGAACTTGATAGATTTGGCTATGTGGCTCTGACTGTAGAGTCAAGGATAGAATAAAGGGGTTATGGAATCTCTATCCATGACTAAGAAAAGCTGCTGAGGCCAGCTACATGGCAGGGATGTCCCTGAATGGAGTCCTAGAGAGGTCATTGTGTGAAACTGTGAAGGTGATACTTGGATTGCCTTGGAGAACCCAAACGGTATTGGAAAAGCCAGAGCTGTGGGATACCTGCCCAGGAACAGGGCATGGAACTAGCTCAAGGGTAAGAATTGTGTTGCAGTGAACAAAGCTGAAAGGATTTGGAGATCTGAAGAGCAATTTGACATGAGACATTAAGATGCAGAGTTTTTAGTTTGTCAGTTGGTTTTCAGTCTTTCTTGGGCCAGTATTCCTCACTATCCTTCCTTTTCTTCATTTTTTAATTGTAAATGGAGACTGCTTTCATTTCCCAGCTTCCTAGACCCAAATAATCATTCAGAAACTATATTAATTAGAACACTCGTTGGCCAATGGCTTAGGCATATTTCCAGCTACCTTTTACATCTTAAATTAACCCATTTCTAATAATATGTGTAATGCCATGAGGCTGTGATTTGCCAGTAAGGTCCTGGCATCCTTCTCCTTTGGCAGTTACATGGTGTCTGCCTGATTCCACCTTTTTACCTTCTCTACCTCTGCTTGGATTTCCTGCCTTGCTATATTCTTCCCTGCCATAGACCAAAGAAGCATCTTTATTAACTAATGGCAATAAAACATATTCACAGCATACAGAGGCAAATCTCATATCAAAAATAATGTATATCATGTGCCATTATATGTTACAAGTATGTAATCTCCTTTTTGATTTTTTTAGACAATTAAGTTAAGAGATAGCACAAATTTCAGAAGACACTTTGAACTTTGGGGCTTTAAAACATTGTTGAGACTGTTATAGACTATAGGAACTTTTGAAGTTGGACTAAATGCATTTTATATTATGTTATGGCTATAAGTCTATAAGAATGGAATGAATAAGTATGGCCACCCATAGAGTCATGTGTTTGAATGCTTGGCCCATAGTGGGTAGCACTATTAGGAGTTGTGGCCACACTAGATTAGGCTTTTTCCTTGTTGGAAGAGGTATGTCACTGTTGGGGTAGCCTTTGAAATCTGACATATGCTCAAGAAACCCAAACTGAGACACTTTTCAAAGACATTTTTATATTCCTATTAGCAATCAATGAGAATTCCAGTTGTACTACATCACTAACTTTTTAAATTTGTTGACACATTTTATTTTATTCCATATGAGTAATCTTAAAATGTTGCAGTAGTAAACCATTATTGTTTAATTTGTGTTTCCTTAATGACTGGTTTGTTGAACATTTCTCCATATGCTTAGTCATTTGTATCTTTATTTTGGTTAAGAATCATATTTTTTTCCTATTTTGTGAATAATGATTTTAGATTATTGAGGTGCATATTAGACTCTGATAACTACCTAATACTATAATTCTCTCTGTGGCTTGCAGTTTTTTTCTCTTAAAGTTGTGTTTTAGCCAGGCCATGGTGGCACACACCTTTAATTCCAGCACTCAGGAGGTCGAGGCAGGCAGATCTCTCAGTTCGAGGCCAGCCTGGTCTACAGAGTAACTTATAGGAAAAGGCAGGGCTATCTCAACAACAACAACAAAAAGGTGTATTTTAAAGAGCAATATTTTCATTCTGATGAGACTAATAAGTTGTTATAGGTATTGCTACCTATGACTCTTCAAAAGCAGTTTATTGAACTTAACTCAAAGGTATTTTCTACTATGCTTTATTCTAAAAGTTGAATACAATTTTTATTATTAGCTTAAACAAATCCTTTTATTAAGAGTATTAACATTAATTGTAAAGAGTAATATATCATCCAGGTCCTCTTACTTTTCTGAAAATGAAATAATTTTGCATTTTTATGGCTTTATACTAGTCTGTCATATATGTAAATCACATTTTCTAGTTTCAGTATTTTACAGTTGGGGCTTTGGCTCATTTTGACTGAATTTTGGCATATAATGTCTAGCATTCATTTTTTATTTGCAGTTATTCTAGTAAAATTTGTTGAAATGATTTTTGTCTCTCCATTGAATTACCTTGACAGCTTCATTGAGAAGGTTTTGATCATCTATATCTCTCTCTCCATATATATATATATATATATATATATATATATATATATATATATATATCTTATTTCTGTGTTTGTTGAATTGGTCAGTTTCTATCATTTCATTCATATCAACCTCAAGTATTACTGCTCTATAATGAGACTTGTAATCTTGTATAATGATCCCAACTTTTTCCTTTATTCTCTGTTATTTTTATAGTTATTGGCCTTTAATTTAACTTTATTGTGGTCAGAGAATATATTCTGTATTATTTTGAAGCTTCTTAGCTACACTGAGATCTATTTTATGGTTATTCATATCTCTCTATCTTTGTAGGTGTAGTAATGGTTATGGAAATAAATATATACTTCTTGTGGTAATTATGTATAATTATATATGAACACCAAGTAATACACCCTTGCTGTTAGTATTGTTGAGATCTTTTATATTTATGCTTAATATTAGGATAGACATACTATAAATTTCTGATCTTTTAAAGTCTTCTACTATGAGTTTGGAATTTTGTTTCTGATCTTAATTCTGTCTTTTGTTGCTTCATGGAGTTTGAAGTTTTATTATCAAGCACATGTACATTTGGGCTAGTTTTCTAGACAAATTAATTCTATTGCCATTACAAAATGTTTTTCTTTAGCTTTTGCAATAACTTTTATCACAGCTGGTATTGATACATCTTCTGTGGCTCCACTTGAAAAATATGTTATATCAATCTATTTCCCAAATATTTATATTATATTTAATGTATACCTATTATAAATATATTTGAGTCATGATTTATTTTTCATTTTTGACATTTATATTTTAGTATATATTCTATTATTTAATGTAATTATCAATATGCTTGTCTTTAGGACAATAGCCTTACTATTTGTTTTTATTCTTTATTCTTAATTTTATATTTCAATTTTCTCTATCTTGGTATCTTTTAGAATATTTGAATAGATTTTAGAATTTTATTTTAATCCATCTATTAAATTTTAATCTATAACCACTCCTTTTTACCTCATAGTGGTTTCTTTAGGATTTATAGCTGAAAATTCTGAAGTAGAAAGTCTCTAAAAGACTAACACATTACAGTTTAAAGTCTTGTAATCTTATGATACTCTTACTAGGAAAATTGAGGTTCCTTCTTTTGGGTTCTTTATCTCACTAAAAAACAAATCTAGAAATGGGCTCAGAAGGAAGCTTAAGAAGAGGGAGTGAGAAAGTCATGCTGTTTATAAGCAACCAAGCAGCTGCATGGTGGGTTTGAATAACTTTAGAAAAAAAAAAGAAAAAAAACCCCAGAGTACCCCAGAAAGCATGCCTAGGCTTTGACCAGTGTCTGAAAAAAATAATAGAAGGGAAAGGAAAGTTATGCTTTTCTCAAAAGGCAGACAGGCTGCAGTGGTATGTAAATGTAAAAATGAGGACATGACTGCTTCATGGTATGCTTGAGGTGAATTCTGGCTTTCGGTAGGAAAAAAAGGAAGAGTTCAGCCAGAAGCATCTGGAAGAGTCCAGACAGAACAGAGCAAAGAGACAGAACTGGGCCATGGGAAGTTGGGAAGAGGAGAGAGTGGGGAAAGGAGAGAGAGAGAGAGAGAGAGAGAGAGAGAGAGAGAGAGAGAGAGAGAGAGGAGATATCCAGGAACAGAGCCAGCCAGGAGCCAAGATACCATGTAAACCAAGATGGCTGAAATATGTAGGACAAAGAAGTTGGACTGGAGCAGTTTAAGGTAGGAGGCAGAGTGAGAAGTGCTGGGAGGAGCCACAGGTAGAGAGAGAGAGTTCATCTTCAATGGCCTCCAGATTCATTTAACATCACTCCCAGTATTCTTTTATTCAATGTGTTACATGTATTAAATTAACTATATAACTTTATTTTTAACTTTGGAAGTGGATAATACAATGTATTGTATTTCTCAAACAGTTATATGTAAAACAAAGAGACTGTGGGTTACAGTGCAGCTTTGACCATACTTGAAAGCCACACCATGCACGACCAGTACCTGAAATAACAAAAGAAATTCTAATGACTAAAATGAGAGTTTCTTAGAGTAATGCACTCAGAGTTCTAGAAGAACATATCTATGTCCAAGAAGGACAAGACGAAAAGCCTGAGAAACATGTAAGAGAGCAAGGCCAAGTCTCTGTATGCACAGACTGAAGCTATCCAGGCATTTGTACAACCTAAGAATGAAAACCTGAGATTCCAAAGGGGTAAGGTGCAAATTTAACCAACTTGCTTGCCTGCTCAGCCTGAACTGTGGAAATATACTCTAGCCTTTAGAAACATCTCAGGTTCTGACAAGCCAAGGTCAAGCAAAGTCTACAACGAAGATCCAGGCCCAGACAGCAGCTCTGTCTCCAGCTCCACTTTCATTCCCAGCTCTATCTAAAGCTCCAGTGCCCAAAGATGTCTAGCCGTGTATTATAAGTCCCAGAGGAAAGTTTGTCCCTACTGATTTGATGACAGAACATTAGTGTGACCTTTGAGCTGCTATCTTCAAGAGGCTTTGTCCTGAGCTATTTACGTAAATGAATCTGAAGGAAGAAGAAAAATTATGTATTTCCGGGAGACTAAGAGAGAAAAGTGCTCTTTCATTTTCATTTAAATGATTAATTTTGTAAAAAAGAATTCTGTAGAGCCATTACTGACTCACAGTTCAGTTTTCTTTTGTTAGGAAATGTGCAATTTATTCAAAGCGGGTCACTTCCTTTAAATTTTACTTCTTTTTGAAATCAACAAGCTTTTATTTTATGGTTTTTCATTTGTCACTGAATAATTTTTAGAGACTTACTCATTCATACTGGAAGTAAGGTTCACATTAACATGTTTTAAAAAATAAAGTATGAATAACCGTTTATGCAGTAATGCTAAGCGAAAAAAATATGACAACGAACAAAATGTATGCCAGTTTTAGAAACAAAAGAAGTACACTTACATCTTAATACCATATAAATGTGAAGAGGAAATTTGTCAAAGTCATAATAGAGATAGTTTCCTGTTGGGTGGGTTATAGATGATTTTTATAGTATCCTTAAGAACTTATAATAACATATTTTTAAGAATAACACATTTAGTTTTATGATCAGAAAAATAATAAAATTGATTTAAAAATGTTGGAAGGCAGTGAATGAATAATAAATAAGTGAATCATATACTCAATAAATTCTCTAGTAGTTCAGGGAAGGAAATGGTTATCAAGTCCAGCCTGTTACAGGCATGGATTTAAGTCTGGAGGACAGCCACTTGAGTGTCCAAGTTCTTGTGCCTCTTTACAATGAATTGTGCAGAAAATCAGGGATAGTTACAGGAAATGGGGTAGTTTATTAAAGGAGATGCACCAGAGCTGGCCTCTTGCCTGACTCCAAGACAAAGAATGAAGGGACAGAGCTCATGTCCTTTTATGGGTCACTTACATATTATCAGTCTCTCTAAAGTTTATATAATGAGGAGGGTTTTTTTTTTCATCATACTGCTTTGGTTGAATGAAGCCTGTGTGGGCTAAGGGCCTCTACTTTTTCCATATTGATGCTTTTCATATGTTAATCTCTGGAATCTAGCTCTCCACTGTATTCTTCTCTTACCTCAATTCCTCAGTGAAAATTGAAGACCTAGAAACTTTTGGGGTACATAAGAGTGATAATTCATCTTCTGTAGCTGTTTCCATCCTGATGAAGGGCAGAAGTCCTGCCTGAAAAAGAACATGGAACTTTATGTCTATTCTGTCCATGGATGAGAGAGCAGATTCCATTTTATGCTCTGGGTTAGCAGTTGCTTGGTAGCTTTGGATGTTAACACTTTCAATTGTAGTAATTGTTAGAATTTAAAAGATTCAAATCAAGTTATTAGGTTTAGGACACAAGGTCCAAAAAATACAAGTTAATAAAATGTAATTGTTGAAGTCACCGGGGAGATACTGTTTCTCATAAGACAGGTCCTCATAGATCCAAGGAGAATGCCTAGTTATAACTTTTATAGATATTAGAAACTATATGTGCGTATATATTAAAGTCTTTATGTGTAATGTGTAAATGCCTGTGTCAGAGTATGTTACACGTGTGGAAGTTTCTATGGAGTTCATAAAGAGGGAATTAAATGTCCTAGACTTGCATTACAGGTGATTGGGAGCCAATGTAGGTATGGAAACTGAACTCAGGTCCTCTGGAAGAGCAGCAAGTATTTTTAACCAGTGACACCTATTTCTATTCCCCAAGGATTTAGTATATATTAATCATCTTTAATTTCATGAAAATTTTGCTCAAGTTTTTTTTGTGAAATTTTAATCCAAGTGCAATATATTCTGTTAAACACTGCATAAATTCCTCCTGCTTAGACTGCCAATATATCTGAGGCCTTGCAATTTTGCAAGAACCTTTACAAGAATTAAGACTTTCCTGTTGTTCTTTGTTAGCAGTTAGGGTAGCCTCCCATGTTGCTGTAGTGCCAAGGACAGGCTTTATATTGACCCTTTTGAATTAAAATCCTTGTAGGTGCAAATAAACCTCTGAGTATACTCCAGCTCGATCATGATGGTTTACCTAACACTGGGTTATCAGTATTTAGACTACAGAACTCAGGATTGTTTGGTAGACCTGGGGCTGTATCTATTCTTTTTCTATAGGAGGTGTTAACTGGGAGGATTGGAGAAAAGGCTCCAAATTGGTAATGAATCCAGAAGTTGAGAATTCTTTCTGGTATATTCTGGTAGGTCTGGGAATATGGGTACAACATTATATCAATCAGCCTCATCATTCTTGGGGCAAGACAGAAAGCATCCAGTGTCCTGTAATCTTATAGCAGTAGCTGATCCCTGGACCTACACACATTTATATACTGTAGGTAGGGACATATTTCGAGCTGAGATAGAGTAATCCTAATATACAATAGGCAAGGTACAATTTCCAAGGATATTATTAGCTACATACTCTGGAGAAGAAGAGGTGCTGCTGTGGGGGTCTTGCTGGGCCACATTCAGAGTGACATGGAAGAGAAGATTGAAATCCAGAAAATAGATTGAGTAATCTTTACTCTGAGTGTATGGTAACAAAACTCCATCATCTGACAGAGGTATGCAAAAGGCTTGCCTCTTGTATCACTGATTAATAATCCAGAGTTATGAAGATGGTTACTAGGAGAGTAGTTAAACATTCTATTGCCATGGGACACGGGAAACTTAGATCAAAGGATTTATGATTTGAGTCTCCATCACTCTGGTGGCCAATGTGACTCTTCTTTCCTTCTTATACAAATCAAACACTGGTAATGCACAGGGAACATTTAGTATCCTTAGAAGTGGGACAATTCCTTTCAAATGAGAACCTCACCATTATATGAAAAAAAATTTATGTGGCCTTCTGATTCAAAGATGTGTTCAGTCTTTCAAATATGGGTACTTAGGTCTTTGGCTGTTGATGACTTAATATATGTCTGTAAGCAAGCCTCCAATTAAATGTAAGTTTCTTTCTCATGGTACCTCTTCATAGCAGTAAAAAGGTAACTAAGGTGTTATTTTTTGATGCTCTAAAAAGGGGAGGGGGGAAATGAAAGTATTGCATCATATGATTGCTTTCAGTATCTAAAATTAGATCTAGTATGAAGAAAGGACTTCCATGTAATAATTTGTAGGAACTGAGCTTGGTGATAGATTTCAGAGTTCTTATCATATTAGGGTGACAGGCAACAGTTTTAGCTACTTTCAGAGTTATGCTAGTATAAACCTTGCCTGAGGATGATGGTCTTTAAGCAGAGTGAGATATTTTATTCATAGGGCCCTAAATGCAGATTATAAGATGGTTAAGTAATGTAAAGGATATCCCATTGTCACATTGCAATGAGTAGGGGAAACTAAACCTTGGGACAACTTCTTTTAAAAAGGGTCGTTTCATTTCTAGTGATGGTGGTGGTGAGGCTTCTATACACAATCAAAGTCTTCAAACAAACAACAGACACTTTATGCTTGTGCAAGAGGGCATTTAAATGAAATCAAATTGCATGTCTTCACCTGGATGTGCACCTGTCCTCAGGACTGCAAAGAGCAGGGGAGGAGAAAGATGGCCAGACTTATTAGGTATATACAACTGTGCAGCCTAATGTTCTTTGCACTGGCAGTTAGCCCTTGGTCTAGGAATAGTCAAGTCACCATTTCTATCTTTCCACACGTGAAATGAGTCAAGCATTTCATTAAGTAGTTTTCCATTGACAGATTAAAGTATTTTATTCCTCTCATAGATTCATGGTCCTTTTCAGTTCTAAAGCCCATTATCCCTCTTGTAACATATCACTTGGTTTTACATCATTTACCCTTGGAGGTAACAGTGCTAACTTTGGGGAAATTCCAAGGTTGCCTGTTTTGTCTCTCTACCAGCCTGGCATGTCAGACATTTCCTTCTGATGATCCTTAGTATGGATGACTGTTGTGATCAATACCATAACTAAAAGCAACTTGGTAGAGGAAAGGATTTATCATAGCCTGTCACTCAAACAAATCAGGGTAGCAACTCTAGGATGGAACTTGGAACAGATATCATGGAGAATGGTTGCTTACAGTGTAGATATATGTTTTGTTGAAGTGAAGGCG
>NC_022026.1:34630367-34636533 GCF_000317375.1 Microtus ochrogaster
TGGAGGGCCGGTCTGAAACAACTCAAAACCGAAATTTATCGTTCTGCCTGAGGATTTATAATGTGTGTGAAGAGGCTATTTTGAATCAGACCAAGTCTGCCCCTGTGGTGGTTTGCGCAGGCCAACGCACCCGGAAGCGCAACGTGAGCCCCAGAGCAGTAGCGGCAAGTGAGCGAGCCCGCAGCTTCTCTAGCGAGCCGTGTGGTGCTGGATGCCGCGGTCGAGGAGTTGGCAGGGAGAGGCGAGCAGAGTCAGCAGGTGCGGAACGGGAACCTGCTGTGCGCAAGGCAGGCTACCCGCTTATTTACCAATGCTTCCTTCCGGCGACCAATCTCACTCGCAAAAGCTGACTAGATCGAGTTCCCCGTGCAGCGCAGTGCCTGAAGGCCCTTTGACCTGGGACCCGCGGGGGGGCTGAGGCGACCACCCAGGTCCTGGTGTGGGCACAGGGCAAATCTGCCACAACGTTGGAGCCCCAAATGAAGGCAGATCGGATTGATACAGACAAATGGGTATAAGTTTATACAACTTTAATGTAAATATCACACTCACGCAACCGGAGTTCCAGCGATGCACAGAAACAGGAAACAGGAAACGGGCCGCAGCGTCTGCGCGCCCCAATTTAAGTAAACCTTTGCCCGAGGCCATCCCGCCCCCAAAAGGCAGGCTATCTCTACAGTTGAAGAGATTAATCTGGCCTTCCAGGCAAGAATAGAAGGGAATAGTGGAGAACCCTCAATAATTTTCTCTGACTGCCCACTCTGTATTCTGCCTTATGATCTCCATAATAGAATGTAACTATTCCTGTCAGTAGATGGTATTTTCTTTGGATTCTCCAGGGGTTTGCCATTTAAGTCATCCTTGTTGTCACAGGAGGAGTTGTTCCTAGTGTATGAATGCATCAGATTAGAAATTTAAGGAGGTGAAAGTGAGGCAGTATTTAAGTGCCGTAGGTTTAATAGTTTTGGATGATCTAAGAAGATTTCCTGGAATTTTGCTAATCTACTTCCAGATAACAGGTATGCCCTTTTAATTCTAGCATTTTTAAACCTTAATAATACTGTGACTTTTGCAGCTCTTACACAGTGTTGCCACCCTGACGGTACAACACTTAATTTCTTTTTAATATATACTAAGGGTCTCAGTTCTTTTGCTAATCACTGAGTTGATACCCAAGAGCAAGATCTTGTTCTTGTTTTTATGAAACAACTGACAAGAGGGGTCTTTGGAGCTGGGAATGCTGGGTGTTCCCAGGTTTTTATAAGAGGTTTTATAAGAGTTAGTTTTAGTAAAGTGAGCATCCAAACAGCCTAGGTTCCCACAAAGCCAGTACGTGCAGTAGGATCAAAACCCAGTGCCATTGTTCTTGACTTCTCAGCAGTCCTCATTGTCTGCTATGTTCAGCGAGTCCGGTTTTATCCCATGCTTTTTCAGACCCAGTTCAGCTGGCCTTGGTGAGTTCCCGATAGATCAGCCCCATTGTCTCAGTATGTGGGTGCACCCCTCACGGTCCTGAGTTCCTTGCTCATGCTCTCTCTCCTTCTGCTCCTGATTTGGACCTAGGGATTTCAGTCTGGTGCTCCAATGTGGGTCTCTGTCTCTGTCTCCTTTCATTGCCTGAGGATGACTATATATTTTTCTTTGGGTTCACATTCTTATTTAGCTTCTCTAGGATCAAGAATTATAGGCTCAGTGCCCATTATTTATGTCTAGAAACTAATTATGAGTGAGTACATCCTATGTTCCTCTTTTTGGGTCTGGCTTACCTCACTCAGGATAGTGTTTTCTATTGACTGCTCTTCAGGCTGATGAGGGAGGGGGAGTTGATTGGGAGAGGGGAGGGAAATGGGAGGCGGTGGCGGGGAGGAGGCAGAAATCTTTAATAAATAAATAAATAAATAAAATGTAAGATTTATATAATTTAAAAAAAGAGTTAGTTTTATCTGATTAAAGGACTGTTCTTGTTAATCCTCCCAGTTAAGGAAATCTGAAGTTGGAACTTGAAATTGGGCCCTTGATAGCCTCATCGAGATGTTTTTCCATTAATTAAAAATTCGGAATCGAGATATGATAAAATTCAACCATCACCCAAAGGGTCAGTGCGACTCTATCTATTCCATATACCCCAAGACTCAAAATATATCCCGAATATTGTATGTTTTGGCTGATAGACTAGGTGGCCTTTAAAGGCAAGGATGCTTAGAACTCTGGTAGTATTTTGATTTGAGCTTTTTCTAGGAGGGATACACATATCAAAATATCATCCATATATTGGAGAATGGCTCCCTTTGTCAAAATTAATTTTAAAGGTCTTTTTTTTTTTACAGTGTCTTAGCAAAAAAGTAGGAGCTGTCTCTGAACCCTTGAGGGACAGTTGTCCAAATTCACTGCTGGCAATGTCTAATGATGGCATCCTTACATTCTAAAACAACCAAGTCCCAAGAGTCCAGTTGTAAAGCAATGCAAAAAGGTTTGTTTTAGGTCTAACTCTGTGTACCATTGCATAGATTCAGGACCTAAGAAAGACGAATATAAGGATTTTCCAATAGATGATACAGCAGGATTACTGCTTTATTGATAACCCTAAAGTCATGCACCATGTGGTACTTTCTACTAGACTCAACTATAGTAAGGAGTAAAGCACTTATTTCATGGAAACTGGACAGGGACCAGCAAGCCATAGAAAAATTTGTAATTTGTAATTCTAATTCAGCCTCTTTTTTCAATGGACACTATTTCTGACTGGAATAAATTAACCAGGTTTTATGTGCATTTTTTATGGATATCATGGATCCCTGTATCTCAGATAGTTGAATTTACTCATGTTAGAATTTCTTGGTAGTACTTCAGAGGTTCGGGCATTCATGACTTTAGGAACATTATGGAACTGCAAGACTGCCTGTAGGAAGCTCAACACATCTTTTCTTAAAGGGCAAGAAGGTCACTTGGGGTCAAGAAGTGGCACATACTGGTCTTCAAACTTACAAAGTACCAGAAGAACAATTTACTGTCTTTGGGAGATTCCTTCTACTCCAACTATATTCGTAAGTTAGTAGCAAAGTTTCCACAAGTAAGGGAAAGACTGAGTAATTGGCCTCATTATCCATAAGATTAATTTTCTTACTATTCACATCTTGGTTAACCTGAGCTCCTTCAACAGAGATTCAAACATCGGGGATTGAAGCCTGCTTGTTTCCTGGAAAACTTTTGTCCTGTAAGGTACTCAAGATATTGAGTATTGGCCTTTTCCTACTCTGAGTATGGGGCTAACACATCTTTTCATTTCAGGCCTGAGATTTTCACACATAAGACATGGCTTTAGTGGGTGGAACAGCATGGTACAATAACGTGCCCAATGGAAGGGGATTTTGTCCATCAATCCTGACGTTGGCTTTCTAATCTCTGAGGTATATTAATGGGGATAGTTTGATAGATTGGGCTGGCAACTAGCATCTTCAAACTTCATTGCAATGATGAGTGTCATTTTCTCTCTGCTCCTCTTTTCCCATTGATCATCTTGTAGATGCATTTTTTTGAAGACAATGTCCAACAACTAAGCCTGAGCGGTTGGGGTCTCACCAGTGTCAGGAGAGTTCTATGGATGGGAGAAGCTAATAAAATGCTGACTTGGAAAGGCTTATCTTTCAGGAGATAAGGGATCTAGATTGCTGAGTTTTCTGAAAGCCTCAGTTAGTTTATTAAAAAATAAGACAGAATTTTCTTCCCTTCCTTGAATGAACTTGTAATAGTTAGCAGATTTTAATGCATTTTTCCTTCCTGAAATAAGACTTTCTATTGTTACTCTACATCTAGGTGTTCCTGCTGTTATAATTCCAGTAAGTGGACTCTTTATCTCTGATGACCTCTGCTTCTGGCTGATGGACTTCAGGACTTTGACTAAGTAGCTTGTCTGCATGCTGTTTCTGCCTCCTTATAGGTTCTTTACTTTTCTCCAGGTAATACAGAACGTAGTTGAGACAAAGTACAATTTCTTCCATGTAAAGGGATAAGTGAAAGTTAAGGTCTAAAGGATTTTTTCTTGCATCATTGGAGGTCTGTGATTGCAAAAGCAACAGCATTGTGTTTTGTCCTATTGGCACTGGCACTTTCTTTAAGGAGTTCTGCATGCCTAGGACAGGATGATTGATAGGAAACTCTAACTTTTGCAAGTCCTGTAATTCTGAATTTAATTTTTATGGTTACTTGGGGCAAATGGGAAAATGTTGGGATGGAACTCCATGAATGAGAGAATGAGAGGAGGAGATACTTTATCTGGGCCATGTTGCTTATTGTTTCTCATTTAAAAAATAGAATTTGGACATTTAAAGTATCAGTGTTTCTTCCTTTTTTGATTAATTTTTACACATCTCACTTTTCTGATAGACAGCCATGAAGACCTGGACATAAAAAATGTTCACCTATTTTTTCTTTATTTCTTCAAATCAAATCAACCTGTAGGAAGGTATTATAATTTCAACTTCCATCTTTTGGCCTAATTTCCCCATCAATCAGATTGTATTGGGGCCATGCAGTATCATAGTAAAGTATTAGCCTTCTTTTTTAGGCTCTCAGGAACAAATGAGCTATGAGATGTCTTATAGCTGACATTAAGGCAGGGAAGGTGATTATAAAACAATTGTTAACACTTCCAAGGAGGCACTTCAGGATTTGTATAAATGCTTACATTTATAAGAGATGATTAGATTGTGTGCAGACACAACTATTAGCAACTTTTGTGGAGTGGCTCATGCAGTACCCTTTAAAGAAGTTATATGCCTAGAAGGGGGAAAATGGTGCCTGTTATATGCTATATAGATGAAACTTTGCACTGGTATGGATCTTGCTCTATTGATACAAATTTAAGGTTAATTTTGTTGTATGCATATTTCTGCTCTTGATTAAGGTGTTGTGTATGCAACTCATTTAAAAATATAATACAAAATTAAGAAATATAGGTTAATAGATAATCATCTATAATAGTCAAGCTTGTAGTCATGTTAGTTAAGTTTCCTAGATATATAGAGATATATTTCAGTTAGATAGGTATTCTTCAAATATTTCAGAGACCTTTAGAATATGGCATTTAAAATGTTTAAAAACTTGGGACTTTTCATGACAATTGAGACATATCTGCTCCTGGCAACACCAAGCTACTTCAAGAGGATGGTGGGCATTGAAGAGACTCCTTATGGAGCTGACTGACCATATGGAAATAAACTGCTCTTGCCTGGACTGCTTAATGAACTGGATATGCAGGGCCCATAGAGAAATGATTGCTGAACTTTCCTAAAGGTAAGACGATCCTTCAAGGTTCCTGCTTCATAAAAGAGTCTGCTAGACATTCTGCAGGACACAAAAGAAAGCAACTGATGCACTTTTCCATTAAAAGTCTGTTGGATACTATGGACCTGTAGGCTGAATACAGATGCCCCAATGGTACTGAAGAAATTTGGGTGACTGTCCAGGCAACAAGATGTCTCTGTCAATTCTAAAGTTTTGGAAATTGCTTACAATGCACTTCTTGTTAACTTAGGTAATATTATATTCTTCTGGAGTCTTTGGTGGAGTTGAAGAATAGATAGTTATAATTATAGTATTTATTAGCTATGATAAAAGCTAAAATAGATATAAATATTGTAGCTATAATTCTTACTTGATAGCAGTTTTTTGTATGTAATCTTGCTATTTTAAAATTAAAACGTTCCTTTTTATTCAAACAGAAAAGGGGAGGTGATGTGGAATTCTCCTCTGTATGTTGTGATTACCATTAATGAATAAAGAAAAACTGCCTTGCCTTCCCTCTTCAGGCACATAACATCACCCAGCTCAGCCTGTCTGGGCACTGAGGCTGAATCCTGAGGGCAACCGGGCAGGCGGGAGTTACTTTGTTTCAATAGCCTGCCTACAGCAAGTAGGCACTTTGTTTATGAGCTATCCAACCAGCATGGAGACCTGATCTCTGCACCAGGAGACACATCACTGGAGAACTAGAAGAGCCATTACTGGGGAGTGCCATAACTGGGAAGGTACATCAGTAGGCAAGGAGACCTGATCCTGTAAAAGAAGATCCCTAGGGGAGCATTCGGAGGAAGAGATGGGCAGGTGCCAATGCAAGAATTCACCCAACAATCTGAAAAACAACATGAAACCACCAGAACCCAGCGAC
>NC_022026.1:34642108-34678889 GCF_000317375.1 Microtus ochrogaster
AGGGAACCCTGACTTTTCTTTGGATTGGAGAGGGAGGGGGAGAGGAGTAGGGGGAGGGGGAGAGGTGCGGGAGGAGGGGGAGGAAAATGGGAGGCTGGCAGGAGATGGAAATTTTTTTTCAATAAAAAATAAAAAAAGATGAAAACAAAAACTGCCTTGGCCTGTTGATAGGGCAAAAGAACAGAGCTAGTGGGGAAACCTATATGAAATGCTAGGAGAAGGAGGAAGTAGTTAGGAAGAAGCCATGTAACCCTGCTGGAGTCGGACACCAGAACATTATTGGGGAAGCCACAGCCACATGGCGATACACAGATGAATAGAAATGGGATAAATTAATATGTAAGAATTAGCCAATAAGAGTCTAGAGCTAATGGGCCAAGCAGTAATTTAAATAATATAGTTTCTGTGTGATTATTTCTGGGCTGAGCAGCAGAAACAAACAAGCAGCCTCTTTACAACAGTTATACACATAGAAAGATGGAATATTTTGCACATAATTGCTGCCTTAGAGATTTCAGATTAAATAATAAGTGGGTCCCAGTAACCCATAGATGTTCTGCAAAGCACATGTGTTTTTGCCTGTGACTTCAGAAAGGAATCCACTGGGCTGATTATCAATTATAATTATAAATAGATATTTATGGGCAATTTCTGGTAAGGGCTGGAAAATAGCTTATGAGGCACTTCAAGACACTGTCAAACAGTAGAAACTATCATCTTGTGAGGCCCCATGAACCAACAAGACCATTGATCGACTATCTCAGGCAACCTAAAATATTGGGGGAGTTGACCTCAGTTCCACCACCTGACTTATACCAATGCTTAACATGAGACTCCAAGGTATTCCTACTGCAGTATATGGACCCTTGCCTCCAGGTACAGTAAGACTCATTTTAGGAAGAAACAGTCAGACCCTATAGGGACTACATATTTACCTGTGATAATAGATGAAGATTATTTAGGAGACATTAAGGTACTGACTCAGTTGCCTCAAAACATATCTTGATATTACCCTTAAATTAAAAATAACTCAACTGGTGATATTCACCAGTGTTAAAAAAGGAAAGATTCTTGGCTCAGCCCTGTAAATATGTGGTATTTGTGTCCTGAAATTGTGCTTACTGGATACAAAGAGTAATGGAGAATCACCCAGAAAAGAAGTTGTATGCAATGATAAAGCTTTCATTTGGCTTCTTGACATTGGCACCCCAGCATGGCCACTTCAGTTGGCTGTTAATGATCTACAGGGAGTCAGTGAGGCACAGGAACCATCACAAAGTTCTGCCATGATTAGCTGATAGGATGCAGAAGGTCATTAAGGTGTCTTTGGACCATATGTTTTACCCAATATGCCTTTATATTTATGGAGCCAAGATATTTTGAGACAAATGGAAGTTCTTTTATATAGTTGGAACCATACTGTCTCTCATCAGATGCTCACAGGGAATGTAACCCATTAAGAGTGTAGGTAAAACTCAACAAGGTATTATATTTCCATAAATCATTAGGGTAATTATAAAAGGCCACTGTTGGGCTATCCCACGACTCATCTTTTTACTAGTGGCCATGGTTGATGCTACAGGGCAACTATCGGGGTAATTTGCCTTCTGGATCATTTGGTTATCAGAGAAACTGGTCTGGGTAAATCAGTGGCTGCTCCAAGGAGGAGAATTGGCAGCCAAAGCTGCTTCTGTGGAGAAACAAATATATATGGGAAACAAGATCATCTAATAATCTTTGAATTACTCTTATTCTTGTCATAAAAAAGAAATAAAGCAAATGGAGGCTGTTGCAGGATTTAAGAGCTTTAAATAGAGTCATGCATGCAATGGGAGCCTTAGAGCCGAGGACTGTCATTGCCTACTGCTATTCCATTACATTTTCATTTAATTGTATTTGACTTAAATAATCTGTGTTTTTCACCATTCCACTACATTCTGACTGTCTTATTTACTTTTATTATTGCTGGGAAGGGACACCAAAGCAACTTATAATATGACTATTGGTGTTCATGGTTCCAGAGGGTTAGAAGTCCTTGTTCTCCATGGCAGAGAACATGGCAGCAGACAGGCAGGCATGACACTGAAACAGTAGCTGAGAACTTACATTTTCATCCAGAAGCACTGGACGAAGAGAGAGCTAACTGGGAATGACTGAGTTTTTGAAACCTCAAAGTCCGATCCCCGTGACACACTCCTTCCAAGAGGATGACACCTCCTCTTCCTTCCCAAATGGTTCCACCAACTGAGGACCAAATTTTCAAACACACGAACCTTTGGAAACCATTCTCATTCAAGCCATCATACCAGTGATCTTGAAAAATCTGCCTTTATCCCTTCTCGTGTCTTATTATGGTCTATTTGCACAGGTCTTTCAATGGAGGCTTCATTCCCAAGGGATGAAAAACAACTCCTTCATGTGTCAGGAGTTTGCTGTTGAAGCTACGAAGCCCTATGTGACAAAAAACATAGGGATCACGTGGATGATATTCTCCCCACATATTGTGATTCTTCTGAATTAGCAATGGTCTTTGTCAACCACAAAATCAATCATTAAGACTTGGGTATTCAAGTTACACTAGAAAATCTTGTACAAACATCTCCATTCTAAAAACTTGGTAAAATTCCAGAGGAAGGTACTGTGCTCTTTAAAAAGCTAGATGCCACAATTGTCTTAAAGGACTTCGTGATTTTCAAAAACCGTTGTGAGATGTTAATTGGCACAGAACCTCACTTAAACCAACCTCCCAGGAACTTTCCCTGCTTTCTAAGTTTTAGAAGGAGAGACCAGTCACTTTTCTCCATGCCACCCTACTTCTGAGACTAAGACAGCTCTAGTTGCAGTAGAAGCAGCTATGCCCAATATTTGAGTACAGAGATGGGACCCACCTATGTGTCTTTCTCTAGGATTCCTAAAACCAACCATGACCCTCACTGGGGTACTCTGCCAACTTCAGAACATTTTGGAATAAATCCATTTGGGGCATTTTCCTTCCAGGGTTCTAAACTCTCACTATGATTTGGTGGCAAAATTAATTTCAAAGAGAATGAATGTGTTATAGAAAGCTAGGTAAAGCACAGAGACAATTATCATTTCATATTAAGGAGATCAGCTTCGACTCTGGCAACAGTCTGCTGCCTGGAAATGTCCTTTGGCTAATTACTCTAGGTAACTTGATTCTCTTCTTTAGCTATCCAGGATATTATACTTTTCATCAAGTCTTGTGTTTATCTTTCCCAATGTCACACAGTTTCAACCCCTTGCTTGCTTCAACTCAGACTATATTAACAGAGGCTTTTGGCAATAGCATCCAACCTACAACTCTTCTTTGAATTCTAAAGTAGGATGCACATCCTACACCTCTGATCAACAAGTATAACTCTTTTGCAGTTTCCATGCTTTTAGAAGATGTGGCCATTTCCTCCAATATTTATAGTGACTGCTCCAATGTAGTAGGGATATTGCAAGCCTACTTTCATCCGACAGACCCTGGATCAAAAGTTACAGCATCTTTTCCTTAGAACCTAGGAACTCTTGTATCATTGCCAGCTTGCTTGCTGTGTGGTTCATATTTGGTTACATTCAGGTCTTCTCCAGCCATTGCTTAAAGGTAATACATGAGCAGAGGCTTTGGTCTCTGTCCCTGCTCTGTTTCCCTACTGCTAGGCAGCCAGTCTTGATAAAAGTCACTGAGAGCCATGCTCTATAACATCAACCTGCCTCTGCCTCCTGAGTGTTGTGATTAAAGGCGTGTGCCACCACCGCAAGGCTGCTCTATAACATCAAAGCTCTGCCTCTCCATGCAAAGAATCTGCCATTTCCTGAGAACAAGTTAGACAAACAATTAAGCAATCTACACACTGTATTCATTTTCAGCCTGTCATGCATCACTATGTTAACTCCAGAGGGATAATCTCTGACCCCATGTTGGTAGTGGCATCTTCGTTGCAGTTTTTGGAGGAGACCTGCTCTTCTGGGACCACACAATCAGTATTAAGAGATGCCCATTTGGTTCTCTGGGTTCCAGTCTTGGCTGGAATCAGGATCTTCACTGGATCCATAGACCTTTGTGTACCTTGATGTTACCCAGAGTGAACATTGCACACCTTTAGGGAAGACATGAGAATACCACTATCCCTACCTACATAAGTGACACCATCCTTACAAGGAATGTTTCAAACTATTTTCCTACCATAACATCTTTCCATTGCACCCTAGGTTTTACTCTCCTGCCTTTTGGAGACCAGTGTCATTCTTCAGTAGTGAAGTCATCTGTGCAATGTTTTAAAATTTAATGTAAATAAGGCCTTATTTAGAGAATTATTAAGAGTAGAGAATTCTCCCCATTTTTGCTTTTCTGATTGTTGTCTGAGACATCTATGGTATCCTTGTAAAATAAACGGTCCCTTTATTTGTAAGGATACCCATGTTGTGAACTTGTTTTATGTTGTGCATGGAACTTTTTATAAGCAAGAGAATCGTCCTTGAAGCATCATGGATGTCTCACAACAGCCAATGTGTCAAAGCAGGGAGCACTATACTGTTTGTAGCCTCAGAAACAGTAGCAATAGAAACATGAACAAATTGCACTTTCCCAAAGGGGAACACAAGAGGAACATACATCTGCCAAAGAGCATTGAGATGCAACTCTCTGGGGCTAACATAGTGATGCACAACAGGCTGAAAATGAATACAGTGTGTGGATTGCTTAATTAATTATTTGACTAACCTGTTCACAGGAAATGGCAGATTCTTTGCATGGGGAGGCAGAGTTCTGATGTTATAGAACATGGCTCTCCTGGCTTTTATCAAGACTGGCTGCCTAGCAGTAGGGAAGCAGAGCAGGGACAGAGACCAAAGCCTCTGCTCATGTATTACCTTTAAGCAATGGCTGGAGAAGACCTGAATGAGACCAAATATGGCACACATGGAAAGCAAGTTGGCAGCGACAAAAGAGTTCCTAGGTTCTATGGAAAAGATGCTGTAACTTTTGATCCAGGGTCTGTCTGTTCAAAGTAGGTTTGCATTATCTCTACTACACTGGAGAAGTCACTGTAAATATTGGAGGAAAAGGCCACATCTTCTAAAATCATGGAGACTGCAAAGAGTTATACCTTTTGAGTGTGATCATAGGATGTGCATTGTACTTTAGCACCCGAGGAAGAATGGTAGGTACAAAAGTGTGATGCAAATGGTAGAGGAGGGAGAAAATGGCTTTTGGAAAATAACTCAGTACCTATATCCCTGATGTATCTGTTAACCATATCCATGCACTTGAGTTGGGTTAGGACAAAAGCTTACCAGAGTTATGTGCCTAGGCAACCAACTACTTTTTTATCCAGTGACTTGACCACATCCTTCCATACCTGTTTATACTAATGACTCCCTCCATATTGGGGGACACTTTTCTAACCCTCTGAGGTTTCAATGGGCTCTGTTTTATGCTAAAGCCCTGTGATTTAGACAGGGTTTAGATGTGTCACATCGACAACCAACATATTTATGAGAGGGATTCCTTACAATGAGAGAAGACATAATTGGTAATTAAATGGGTGTTTATATCCACAAAAATGATAGCATGAATGTGCCTTATTATATTCGCACATCCTGGAAATGCAAAAAGCTTATGATCAGATTGTTTCTCTTGCTAATAGTTGAAAAACATTGTTTGACATGCTTTGAGGACACTATCCCTTTAGCTTGTTAAAACATTCCTTTTTACTTTTGCTAGGAATAGCAGCTGTTATAGTCTTTCTTATTATCACCTTTATGCTCAGTGTTGAACATTGCAGTGAACTGTCCCTAGACTAAATGTGATGATTCAGCACAAACATCTAAGAAATATGAAAGGAGGAGATGTGGGAGCACAGGAAGCCCTGGGTGAATGTGTAAGGAGTGAGGAAGTCCTGAGTAAATGTGTGTTGTTGACATAGGCACTAGTTTATCAAGGATCCCAATGCCTTAGATTAATAGAAATAGCAAAGCCTTTCCCAAGTAAGGCTCAGAGAAATGGCAAAGCTTTCCCCTTGTTCAAGTACAACTATTTTGAATGGTTCACCATTAGCTAGAAACAGTTTATACAGAAACTTTCAACAACAGCTTCCTCCTTCTCCTGGATGTTTGCCTCTTGAAACTGTCCCACTACGAAGACTTCTTATTAAAATTAGCTAAAGCTGCCTCATTGTTTGGCTATATACAACAAATCTGCTTATTCAAATTAGGTATAAAAAAATAAATGCTCTGAGTTTCCAAGTTGTTGGTTGTGCATCTTTATCAGAGTGCACAACCCACCTGACCCCAACTTTTCAGTATGTTTGTCTGTTACTACTTCATTCCCTGTCACCTGAGTTATGTTAATCTATAAACGGTGTAGGCCATGGCAGATATGACCCCAGATTTCAAACTCTTATCTCCATTGGGAATTGTCTCTATAGAAAAAAAGAAATGTATATTGGAAGGCACTGAAAAATGTCTACCTTCGAAGCTGTGGGCAGTAAGATCCTGAATGGAATGGAGTCTACATTCAATTTACAAACCTCCCTTTGTTCCCATGATGGAAACTTATGAGAGGGGAAAATATTTGGGTGTATTGCTGTAGGTATGAAGACTGACTGGAAAAGAGCTGCCAAAATTCTTGATCTCATGTTTCTGACATCCTGGTAGGTATGTATCTGGGAAGGTAAAGGGAAAGAAGAAATAAGGAGAAATATTTTGGGATGTGCAAATGAATGCCAGTCTCATGGGAAATTCTAGAAGTATCATGGTTACTAGGGGACACACTGACATCCAGTAACTTAGGAAATTTTGGGGCCCCACCACCGTTTTCTCTAGTCACATGATCACAGACATCTTGACTAGTGATATCACAGTCACCATCTTGATTCATGTGATTGCCACTAACTTGACTTACATCATCATTGCCATCTTGGCTCCTGGGATCCTCACTATCTTATTGACATCACTTTCCAAGAAGGCAGCAAAATCACGTGGTTATTTCTGCCTGTGGTGGGGGCAGTTCTCTGGTAATATGGACACATTTACCATCAGAGTAGGGATATCTGTGGGATCCAGCCATTTCACAGATTAAATGTGATAGTCACTCCACAGCTGTCAACCAATCTTAAATCTAGGCCTAGAAGCTATTGCCCCACTATGAACTTCTCAGAGGGTGTAGACTCACTTCCAGTCCTCACCCATAGGTACCATAAGGAGGAGAGAAGAAAGGAAAGAGGTGCTAAATCTGATTTTCCCATACCATGGTGAATTCACTCACAGAAATATGCCTCTTATTTCCAAGTAGTAAAGGAAGAGGGCAAGAAATGTTTATTGCTATTTTTGGAAGAAAAAAGTTTGGAAGAATCTTGTGCTTACCTTCTCCTCTTGGCTTGCACGTCAAGATGAGGAGGACAGCTGCTAGAGTTTCCAGACCGTGCTGATAATGGCAAATTGCATGTAGACACATGGACGCTTAGATGAAAGAAGATAGATTATCAAAGGCGAAACAGAGAGCTTAGAGGGCTGGACTTGTGGCATGGCTCCAAAAACACACAGCGAGGGTGGGGTGTGGGAGTATGCCTACTTATGGGTTATTTGTATAGTATCCACCACTCCAAAGTTTATACAAAGGGGTTATTTATTTATTTATTTGAACACACTCCTATGGTTGAATGAAGTTCAGGTAGGCTAATAGCTTTCTCCTCCCCATGCTACTGACTTCCATGATAATTTCTAGAATCTCTTTCTTTACCCTATCTCCTATTGTGTCTAAAGACAGATTTTCAATAATGATGTATATGAACTGTTTCTAGATGAGTACAGTTTAAATCAATTTCATGTGGAACAAGTCCAGTAGAAGGACCATTTGTCAAATGCACTCCACCCTGCCCTGTTTAACTACAGTGACTTTTGTTTATTTTGTTTGCGCCATGGATTGATGGTGTTGGTAGAGATGGCAGGTGTTTGTTCTATATGCAGCCTTCACCTTATTTTCTGTTTCTGGCTCTTTTCCTGCATGGGAGAATAAGGAGAAAGAAGAATGAAGTAATTTGTAATTTTTATTTATCTGCTGACAAAGAGCCTATTGTCTTCTTTTTCTTTTCCTCCAATGTCTTATTCCATCTAGGGAAATATTCCTAGATTGAGATGATAATGCTGATAATTTCATAAGCCTCTTTCATCAAACTTCATGAGAAAATTTTTCTTTGTGTCTCTGGAACCATTTTCTCTACTTTAACTTTTTATTTGAGATGGTTAGAAAATCCAATAAAACAACCTGGGAAATTAATGTGGAAATTTGGAATTAAATGTTAAAATAGATGATGAAGAGTCTTAAGAACCACAAAGAACTATTTTTGGAATGCAGTATGATGATTATGCTTTCTAATTTTATACTATTTTTGAGATGGCTATCCTGGGCTCACTGTGTAGACTAGGTTCGCTTCAGTTTAACGGAGATGTGTCTGCCTCTGTCACCAAAGGTCTGGGTTTAAAAGTGCATGGCACCACACTCGGCCCCAATTTTAGCAAAAGTTTGGATGACCAGTACCTAGCTCCTCTCCTTCTTGTTAGAAACCTCACATTTTCATCTTTGAAACCCAATATATTAGATGATCAGGAAAATTATTATAAAAAACCCATATATAAGATATTTAATTACAAATTCAACTTTCAGGTTACATACTGAGTGATCACTGACTAAAGCCACCACTCATTCTCCAGTTCATTCTAGAGGGATAATAGATTGACAGCACAAACAGCTTAAGGCCCTAGGAAAGTATTAGCATTCAAAAGACAATTTAATTATCATTACAATATAAGACATGGAAGTGAGCTCCTATACTTCACCAAAAAATAATATCATTAAGTGAATTGAAATGAAATGTTCAATTACTTAAGCCTCAGATGAAAATTCCTCTGATGTAACACCTTATCTGTTGACCATTTCAACCAACTGACATTTAAGGCTTACATATTTTGAAGCAATATAATTACTGTATTAATACAATATAAATAAATTATAATGAGAAATGATCTTTATAAATCATTTTCTTGTGAATTTTCTCTGTTGTAATGAGTCAGATTTTTCTAATAAATGGGCAACCAAATTAATCTGTTTATAATCAGCAATAATGATTAGAATAGAAGAATCAGAGAAGTGTGCAGCTAATGAGGATCATTCAATATTCATTTGAACCTCCAGAGCCGTGAGACCCCGCAGAACTATCTGGAAGGTTGTCAAAGCTGTGCATACATTATAAGAGCTGCTAGTCACGTGTAGTTGTTGAACAATTTAGGTGAGATAGAATATATTTTAAATTTCATTAAACAAATTAATTTGATACCTATTAGTGTGATACAAATTAGTGTGGTACTAAGTTTAAAATGGAGATTTAGAGTTCTCACATATTGAAATAAAGTGCTAATAAAATTAAGTGGTTTATATTTTTATATTCATTGATTTTGAAACAGAATATAGTTGCAAAGCGAGAATTGAGAAAATCTTTTTAATCCAGTCCCCCAGTCTCCAAATAAAAAGAGATGAATACAATTAATGTAGAATGTAAATATTTAATATGCATGTTCACTTGTGACATGGGTTAAGCATTTTTCACATTTTTATTTTTTAGAGTATAATATGTCATATTTGAAAGTCACTGTAAATAGTTAAACTATTTTAATCCTTTTAAAGCATTTACTTAAAATTAAGGCCTAATACTGCAGTTTAATTTACAAAAACACATTTTTTTTGGCATAAGAGAAGCATCAGTACACGATCTCTGGTAAGTTAGAGAGTACCATTTTAACTGCCTATAGATTTTGGTAGTGGTTCTTATGTTCGAAATATAATCTTGGGGCTTAGAAAATGATACCAGAAACACATAGTGCTTTGTTGTGTTCAGCTGAAGTAATTGTCTCAGAGTCAAAGTGTAAACTTGACTGTTTCCACTCCAAGAACATAGAGGGGCTCTGTCTCCAAAATTCCTGGAGCGACTAAAGAAACTGGCTCAAAAAGATCTACCACTGTCTTTTTAGTATCTATTTAAAAATCTTGTCAAATAACCAGGAAAGGTTAAACATATAAGCAGCATCAAAACAAACTATCATTAGGCCCAGATAAACTTTGTAAGGCCTAGTCTTCTGACTGCAATTCAGAGATTACCTGGGAGACCTGCCTTGTCTAATACTGAAAATTTTGCTTGCTGTCCTGCTTATACTCACCTGATTTGTGATCAGTTCCTGCTCCCTCCATTTGTCTCTGAACCATGAAGACAATATTTCAGGTTGAGCTATCTGATCCTTGCATTTCATAATTCTATATGGATTTCATGTGAGTTAATAAATTTATTATGCTTTTGAATTGTTAATCTATCATTTGTTATGGGAGTGCTAGTGTCTACTTCTTACAAAAAATGGAACAAAAAATTCTTAAGTGGAAGGAGAATGTAATGACTAAGTAAAGTGTTTATCAATTTCTATCACCAAACTTTGAAAGGTATTTGCCATGAGTACTAGTCAATAGTTGAGGGTATGAGCGGGATGACATTAGTGGAATGGATTATGCAAGTAAAATTATTATAGAAGTACTTGCATATTTTTCATATCTACCCCTGCTTCTCTCTGTTGGACCTAGGCACTTACCCATAACTTACTGACTTAATGTACTACTGTCCACAGACTTAATATGTATCATTCTACTAGACACTGTGTGTGTGTGTGTGTGTGTGTGTGTGTGTGTGTGTGTGACTAATCTCCTGAAATTCAACACAAACTCTTTGTGGAGTTATTGTGTATTTACCTTTAACTTATACTTGGAAACTTTTTCTTCATCCTGGCTTCTCTCTCTGTTTTTGTGACTAAGTTTAACAAAGAAAGCCTTGATAAAAGCTTGAGCCAAGAAAGACAGAATAGCAGTCATCTGCAGGCACCATTTGTACCTGCAGGGCTCCTGTAATAAAAGAATTATTAATATGTCAGGATTTCTGTTCTTGGTCTTTAAAAGTACCTTACAGCTTACTCCAGTTAACTGATTATTGCAGCCATTTACAACCCACCCACTGTGGAGTGTCTTGCTAATGCTGAGAAATTTCCTGATTCCATATTGCCAATCCCCGGTGAAGACAAAAATAAGGGTCCAATCACTTTCAGCATTATTTTCCACTTTTAGCACTATGGTGCTGTGTTTCAATAGAGTACTTTGTAGGTGGTTAAATTCAAGTTTATTTTTCTATTAATATAACCATAGAAAATGTGCCCTAATAGCCTTAATCTGTATTATATACTGAATAGATAATAGGATAATTTTCTTAATGAAAAAAGCTAATATATACTACATATATAGAATTTTAACTTGTGACAATAATGACTTCTTGGTGACTGTAGTCTCCACTTTTCTGATGTAAAGGTTTTATAAAAACGGCTAGTGATTTTACCTATTATCTTCAAATGGCACAATAAACACTTTCTTAATGACTCTATGAATAAATTTTCAAAATTATTTTTCTCAATAAAGAGCTAATGCTGTGGAAGTTCTAAGCCCTGCACAATCAACTCTAAATACATTCAATTCATCTTTAAATGTTATAGTTAACCATTTGTTTTATTTATTTTAGAAGAAAACATAACTCTTTCCAATCTCTGAAATTTAGAAATCAAGACTTTTGTTTAGTTCCCACAATGTTTCTGCAGGCACAAAAAAATTTCTAAAGGCATTGAGGAAGGAAACTGCATTTTCTAGGCTCTGGTCATGCTTCACTCCTGTCTAGTTGCAGCTGTCTGCTAAGGCTGTCCAATAATTAGGTTGACCATACTAGGATCCATTATGGTACTCAAATGTGAGATGGTGCTGGCTTCTGATCACCACAAGGAAGAAAAGAGTACGAGGGGAGGGTTGCCAGGTGGGATTCACTGACATGCTCCAAAGGACAGTCTGGTAGTCTCCTAAACATTTGTATTTCTTCTTTTCTTATGATGGATGGAATGGAACAATGACTATATCAGGACAGTAGAGATAGTTTGTTAGTTTTTAAGAATTCTCCACAAGCCCAAACCAAAGGCTCCTCAAACATCTTTTTGACTTAATGAGTAGGTTCTATAGTTTTGAAAAGACTTTAGTTTGTACTGATAAAGAAATCATACCTTTCTGATTAAGTGTTGGAGGTGTCCCAGGATACAGTATTAGTTATCATCCTGGTATTCAGTTAGAAATATGGAGGAGCTGGAAGCAATCAGTTGCTTTTCAGAAAAAAACAATACTAAATCGTGTGTGTGTGTGTGTATTTGTGTGTGTGTGTGTGTGTGTGTGTGTAAATGTAATGGAATAAAATGCTACTATTTGAATCCATGTAAATGATATGTGGGTATATTGTGTTATTGTCTTCTTGTAATTTTTAACAGTGAATTTATGCCTCTAAAACATTAAAAATGAAAGTTTCTCATCTAGATTTTTGTCTATGAATGCATATTATACATGGAAATGTTATTAAATATAATTAAGATGATTCTATACATTTATATTTAGATGTGTTTCTTTTTCTCATATGAACATGTACTGAATTATGTGAGAATTGGAGCATTTGTTAGACTTATGTCATTGTGATAAAATACTCGAGAAAAACAATTTATTGGGATGAAATTTTTATTTCACATTGTGGTTTCCAAGGTTTCAGTCCATGGTTCATCAACCTGTTGCTTTTGGACTTGTAGTAGCACAATATAATTTGACAGTACTGCATGCTGAGTAAGCATAAACAGAGGGAATAAGTTAAACAGAGGGAGAGAGAGAGAGAGATAGAAAGGGATAAGCAGCATAATGTGTCATTCTAAGGCTTATATTCTGAAGACTAACTGTGGCCGTGTGAATGAAAATGTCCACCATAGGCTCATATATATAAATGTATGGTTCCCAGTTTAGGAAGAATTAGAGGGTGTGGACTTGATGGAGGAGGTGTTTCACTGAGGGTAGGCTAGGAATAGTTCTATTTTCTCTCCCTTCTGACTGCAGATAAAATTATAAGCTCCCAGTTATTACCCCATCACTGTGCCTGCCTGCCTGCCTGATGCAATGCTTTGTGATGCTTGCTGCCATGATGAGGCCCTGAAACTGTAAGCAAACCTCCAAATTAAATGTTTTCTTTTATAAGTCACTTTGGTCATGGTGTTCTGTCATTACAATAGAGAAGTAACTAAATACTAACATTATTGTAACTAGACAACATCTTTTAAAGATTTGACTTCATTCCAATTCATAACAGGATGAGTACCACACCTCCAACATATGAGCTTTTGGGGGGCCCACTACAGAATAAAATCACAGATACCGGTTTTTAAAGAGCATGTTCATTTAACTATAACTAAATTTCTATTGAAAACAAAGTGTTCTACACTGTTCAATTTGTATGAAGTCCTTTGGTTTATGTGTTGCTTTTATTGGTTAATGATAAAGAAGCTGCTTTAGCTAATGGTTTAACAGAATATAGCCAGGCTGAAATATATATATATATATATATATAGAGAGAGAGAGAGAGAGAGAGAGAATAAGGGGAGTCAAGTAGAAGCTATGTAGCCCCTCCAGAGACAGATGCTGGATGCTGGATGTAACTTTACTCAGTAAGCCACAGCCACGTGGCAATACACAGATTAATAGAAATGGGTAAACCAAAGACATAAGAGCTAGCTAGCAATATGCTTAAGTGATTGACCAAACAGTGATTTAAATAATATAATTTCTGAGTAGTTATTTTGAGTCTGGACAGCCAGGAACGAAAGCGGCTCCTACTACAGTTCAATGTCTCAATGAATCCTTTACATATGTTGCACAATCCCTGTCTACTTTTACACAACATTATCCAAATTGGGATTGAAAAACTAAAATGTTTGGGGGATTTTGTAGTGGGAGGAAAATCATGCTATGAGATCTAGCATCAGCTATTCCTCGATCTACTTACTGAAATGATAGCTTGTTCATATGGTTCAAACTTCTGCCTCTCCAGAGAGAGGCATTTTAATGTATGTGTATAGTTACACATGCATGTCATGTGCTTATATCCATATGCTAATATATCATAATTAAATTCCTTACATGTTTTATTGACCTACTTCTATATGCCAGAAACCATCTATGTGAGTGATGTAAGAATGAACAACAACAAAATTTACCTCTTAGGGCCAAAGAAACTGAATTGAAGACCTGGATATCAATCCACACACCTACAAACACCTGATTTTTGACGATGAAGCAAAAAATATAAAATGGAAAAGAGAAAATATGTTCGACAAATGGTACTGGCGTAATTGGATATCAACATGTAGAAAAATAAAAATAAATCCAGATCTATTGCCATCTAAAAAACTCAAGTTCAAATGGATCAAAGACTTCAACATAAAACCAACCAAACGGAATCTCATAGAAGAGAAATTGGGAAATACAATTGAACACATTGGCACAGGAGACCATTTCCTAAATATAACCCCAACAGCACAGGCACAGAGAGAAACAATTAATAATGGGACCTGCTGAAACTGAGACACTTCTGTAAAGCAAACGATATAAGACAAAACAGCAGCCCACAGAATCTAAAGTGGCTGAAAGACACTTAAGATGCATAACATCCTTAGTCATCAGAGAAATGTAAATCAAAACAACTCTGAGATTCCATCTTACACTTTTAAGAATGGCCAATATCAAAAACACTGATGACAACTTATGCTGAAGAGAATGTGGGGTAAAAGGAACACTCCTGCATTACTGGTGGGAATGAAAACCGATATTGCCCCTTTGGATATCAGTATGGTGATTTCTCAAAAAATTAGGAAACAACCTACCTCAAGACCCAGCAATAACACTTTTGGGTATATACCCAAAGGATGCTCAATCATACCGCAAGGACATGTGCTCAACTATGTTTGTAGCAGCATTATTTGTCATAACCAGAACCTGGAAACAACTTAAATGCCCCTCAGCTGAAGAATGGATAAAAAAAACATGGTACATTTACACAATAGAATACTACACAGCAGAAAAAATAATTGCACCTTGAAATTTGTGGTCAAATGGATAGATCTAGAAAAATCATATTGAGTTAGGTAACCCAGATCCAGAAAGACAAATATCATATGTCCTCACTAATAAGTGAATTTTAGACATAAAGCAAAGAAAGACCAGCCTATAATTCACAATCCCAGAGAACCTAGACTACAAAGAGGATCTTAAGAGAGATATACATGAATCTAATCTACATGGGAAGTAGAAAAAGACAAAAATCTCCTGAGTAAATTGGGAGCATGAACCATGGGAGAGGATGGAAGGGGAAGGGAGAGGAAGGGAGGGGAGCAGGAAAAGTGTATAGCTCAATAAAAACAATTGTAAAAATTTACCTCCTACTTCATCATTCTGATGAGAGCAGACACAATGATAATCTACAAGTATAAAGAACATATTGTAGTCATCTTTCAGTATCCATTGGTCTTAGGATCTCCTGCAAACAGCATATTTGTAGATATACAAGCTATTAATATGAAATGGCATAGTGTTTGCAAATAACCTATTTCCATCCCCACTATATACTTTAAACCATTTCTAGATTGCTTATAATATACATTATAAATGTTATTTAAATAATTGCCATGCTGTACTATTTAGGATGAGAGAGGTCTGTACATGTCTATTAGAAATGCAGCGTTATTTCTAAATATTTTTGATATATGGGCAGTAGATCCTACAACTATAGAGGGCTGAATGTATATGATATGATAGGATATGCAATGTGCCTTTAAATAAAAAGGACACAGAAAATAAAGTTGAGAGTGGCAGGCCACAAGGCACATATGCATAGGGATATAATTTTTAGTAGGATCATTAGGATAGGGTGGCTTGTGAAAAGGTCATTGTAAATGAAGACTTGAAAGAGATAAGAGGTATGTAGAGAGTGTATAAGAAGAAAAAGCTGGTCCAAAATGTGGGATTTTCATGTTCAGTCTCAAGTAGGAAGAAAAAAATGGTTCATTCTGACTTGATAAGGGTAATCCAAAGAGAAAATATCTCCAGAGAAGGTCAGGGAAGTAATGCCAAACCAGTTCAAGTGAGTGGAGAGCCATTGGAGGGGGTTTCAGTTTACTTTCTCATAACTCTGACCAAATATCCAAACACTGCTATCATTGCTTCTGAACACAAAAAAATGCCCATTTTTCATCATGTCAGTTGTAGACAAATTACAGTGTCATTTCATGTAGATAATTATGAATTTGCAATTGATAACCTATTATGGCTCACGTACAGGCTAGACACGTTGTGTATAGAATGAACAATGTACCTGTATTAGTTTCCTGTTCTGTTGCTATGATATAATGCCATGACAAAGACAATTTATAAGTGAAAGTGATAAATTGGGCTCACAGTTTGAGGGGGATAGTCCATTACGGTGAAGAAGTCATGTTGGAGGGAGCTTGAGATACGTGGCTACTTTTCATCTTCAGGCAGTGTATTAGTTACTTTTCTTTTGCTGTTGTAAAACACTGTGACAAAAGGAAACCTAGTGAGGAGTCCATTAGGGTGGGCAGACATAGCAGCAAGAAGAAGGCACAAAGGCAAGATCATGAAGCTGAAAGCTCACATCCTTAAACATAGTAGAAAGCAAAGAATGTAAAATGAAAGAAGGGGGAGGCTACAAACTCTCGAAGCCCAATCCCAATGACATACTTCTTCCAGCAAGGTTACACCACCTTGCCAAAAAGCACTTCCAACTGTGAACCAAGTATTTACTAAGCCTATGGGGAACATTTCTCTTTCAAACCACCACAGTTGGCAAGTGTGATGGTGCATTTCTTTATTCCAGCATTCTCTGGAGACAGAGGCCCGGAGAGTCTCTGTGAGTATGACTAGCCTGGTCTACATAGTGAGTTTCAGGACAGTCTGGGCTATGTAGAAAGACTCTTTCTCAAAAAAACAAAGAAAACAAGGTAAACTAGCACAGGCAAAAAGCAGAAAGAAATGAAAGCTAGCACTAAGAATTCTTTTCTTTCTTTCTTTCTTTCTTTCTTTCTTTTCTTTTCTTTTCTTTTATTTTCCTTTCTTTTCTTTTTTCTTTTTTCTTTTTGTAAATTCGGTTCAGAAACCCAGTCCATGAAATGGCCCCATGCAGAGTAAACCTAATCTAGTTAATCCTTCATAGGTATGCCAAGAGTCTAACTAAATCAGGGAACCAGCACAGACATACCAAGAGGCTTTAACCAGATTATATCGAATTGACAATATTAACCATCATAATATCTATTCTCTTGGGAATAATACTTTAGTAGATACAACAGTGATGTGAACAAAAATGACTTGTGTAATGTCACAAGTATGGCCAAATATAGATCAGATGAATGTGTTATTAAGCCTGTTCACAGGAGTGATCCTGGAGGGTTTGACTTAGACAGGAAATGAGGTCTGGATGCTATCTTGTTTGAATTGAATAGCTATGATCAAGTTGTATTATACAATACAAATCCCCTAAACTCCAAATTGTGGTATTGAGAGTGCTTTTTGATGGTAGAATCTCATGCATAAGAGAGAAGAAATAAGTGAGTAGATATTTTACATCATGTTAATTGAAGAAGACAGAATGCCAGAGTGGATATGTTCCCTAGCAAAATTCACAAAAGCAGAGGTGAAGCAATACAATGAAGTCCTCTTTCATCATTGGGATGTTGTACCATTTAATTTTATATATTCAGTACTATACTAGTATGCCCATTTTGTAGACACATACATATGTATGTGTACATTTTGTATGAGCGTAATATGAACACATTTTATTATCAATTTTGAAAACACAGCTTGGACATGTTGGCACACACATAATCTTAGGATTGGAGATATAGATTCAGGAGGATATAGGGTTCAAAATGAGCCTCAGCTACCTAGTAAGTTTGTGATCAGGCTTGACAATTTTAAACAATGTAGAAAGACAGAAAACCAAGATCATTGTCACCAAAGGCTTGCAGTCAATATTGTTTGGGTGTCCGCAGTGACTACTGTTAATCTATAAATCCAGCCATATGATTTTTATCAATAGTGTTTAGCAGCCCCAGCAGAATCAAAGCAGAATTATTTGACATTGAAAAACATCAAAAATATACAAATGGTTTAACTTTTTAATTGCCTGAGTTATAATTTGATAATTTTTCCTTGCCTCCCAGAGACTTTTGTAGTAAAAAACATAAGGCAATATATTTAATTATTTTGATATCTTATAAGAAAAGTCCTTACCAAATGCAAAGGGACACTACCATGATTATAACAGAAAATTAGACTGGCTATTGGTAATGTTTGCAGTGTAACATTGATGTCTGAGTTTTGCATTACCTGCCATTTATTGCCTTTTGATCCATCCTTCATGATTAACTTAGGTATAATTTTCCCAAGACATGATGTTATAGCATCTGTTTAAGAAACGTCAGAGTAAATCAACACCTGATGATGCATATGTTCACAAAATAACAAACATGTCAAAATAGAACTCCCATTTCCCCCTTAATTTAATAGCATCCTATTCTTCCCAGGAAAATCTGCTCAAGGAATTTTCATATATCAATGATTTTTTAATTGTAAACTGCATCAGATTCAAAAATTAAATGTATACCTAAATGAATATTTAGTGTGTATTTTAAGATTCCTATTTTGATCCTGACTCTATTGTTAGTCTTTGGATATTGAAAAAAGATAAGATCAATCAATTCATTTTATTTATTCAAGGATTTGAGCAAAGAATCAAAACATGAATGGGTGGTCAGTTTATGAAGAGTTTTTAATCTCCCAAATTAATGGGGTTTGATTTTGAAACCTCCAAAGTGTTTTCATAAAAGAAATGACATAATCAAATTTGTGTTCAAGTAACATAGGCAGCAAAGTTATAAAGAAAGACAAAGATTCACATTGAGTGTGTGCCTGCAATGGAAAAGGCACAGGACTGAATGTTCTGCATCCACATTCTCACTTAATCATAGTAATGGGCCCCCCAAATCAAACTTTACAATTGACATTTTACAGGTATGATTGTTACTATCAATTGTCAATTTGACAGAATGTAGAAGGAGAAATACCTTTCTAGACTGAGTTTAGTGAGGTGGGAAGAGCCACTGTAAACTCAGGCAGCACCACTCCACCGATGAGATTCCTAGACTCCAAAGAAAGCAGAGAGCAGACAGAGTACTGGCATTCCTCTTTCTTTATTCCTTGAGTGTGGATGGAGTGTGACCAACTGTCTTGTGCTCTTGTAGTCAGTCTTTCTCTGCCCTGATGAGCTGAATGATGAATCATAAAATCAAAACAAACCACTTCTTTCGATGTCTTTGTCACGTATTATGATACAGTATCAAGATAATATCAAATGGAACAAGTCAGGAAACAAGATTTGGAGAGGCTTATTTTCATAGGGTCATAATTCTAGTAAAAGATATTGTTGGCATCTGGTTACAGTCTGAGTCCAAGATGTAATTTTCTTCTGGGATCTGGGAATGTATGAGCAACTTTCAGAGAATATAGTTAGCAACTTATGTTTTTTGTATGAAGTTAGAGGCTCACAGGGAGGAAAGAAGAGGGAGGAATCAAGAACCCCACACCAGATTTTTTTTTTTGCCTAAATGAATTGGTAGATGATGATGATGCCTTTAAAAGAAAATTTCTGAGGTGAAAAATAATACACAGAAAAGCGATACTGAAGATAGAGGATACAATGCAAATAACTGATGGAATGAAATGATGGGACATGGGAAACAGCCCAGTGCAGTGTTTTCTCTGTGACAGGACAAAGGTCAAGGGTACATGAAAGTGTAGTCATAAAAGCTGGGGAATGAATAATGTTGAAATATTTTAGACTACCAGATTCTACATGAACTCTGTATAATTTAAGTTTCAGTCAAGGGAAGGAGGGTAAGTCCAAAAAGAAGAGCATTAGAGGTTCGATTTAACTACTGGGGAAAATATGAGAGGGAACTCATGACTATTTGCTAGTAAAATCCCAAGGCAAATACTTTGGCTCACTGTTATCAGAGATCCTTACGGCAAGTTGGTCTCAAGTTTATCATTTTAATATTTTTTTTGTTTTTCAAACTATAGATATCATAAAACATAAAGAAAATAATTCACATCATTACCCACGCATGGGGATGAACGGTCTATTCTTTATCATTGTGTGAAAAGTGGCAGGAACAAAGGACTCACAAGTTCTTTTTGAATGCTTTCATCTGGTTCTTACATAAATGGCACTTGAGACAAGGAAAATGAATCAAGAGTATTTTTGTTCACGCATTTTATGTATAGATTTAGAAATATCAAAATCCTGTCTTTGTTGAATTTCTTCATCGGAGGTATTTTTTACTTCCATGAATCAAATTTATTAATGACTGTAGGGTTATCCAGGTTTTGTATTTTTTGTTGTATGAAGTTTGAAAAATTATATTTTTCTGGAAATGTGTTTGTTTATGTTTTCAAATTTAGTACAAAAGCTGTATATATGCTGGCCAGGGAAGCAGGTAAACTACCTGCAGATTTTTAACATTCCCTCTCTCTTCCTCCAAACCCAGTCCCACAGTCTAATCCTCACCTCGGTATCAGACCACCTTCTGCAGCCTCCCTTCCCCTCTTGCTCTGCCTCAATGGATCACAGAGATCTTTCCCTCCAAACTTCCTTCCCCTTACTCATTACTTACGTCGGTCCTCAACACCAGCAGGCATTCATTGGGATCCCTCCATTCAGCCTGCCAGGGAAGCAAACAGGCCAGCAAAGCAGGTAGGTGAGCCTCAGATTTTCACTCTCCTTCCTCTTCTCTATGTACAATCCCTTAGTCTCATCCCCAGGTCTGTAGAATATGACCTGTTGTGGCCTCTTCTTATTCTCTGTCCACATTGCCAAGGGCTAAGTAGATCCTGAGGAACACCCAACGTTCCTCTCTCCTGTGAACCCATGCCACCAATCGCCATTCCTAATACCTAGAAAAAATGTTTTACCCCAAACCCCTAGTAGCCACATCAGTATCCCAGAAGAATTTTCTATCAGGCAATACATAGATACCACACTCATAAGAACCAGATAGCACAACAGAAACCAAGGAAACCAAGACCAGATATCAGCATGCAAATCCCAACTCAGCTATAAACCCTTTAATTTACAATGGCGTCCTGTCTGCAAGATACGCTTTGGTAGCACAAAGCTTGTGGGCATAACCGACCAGTATCTGATTTGACTCAAGATCCACTCCATGAGATGGAACCCATAGCCAGCACTGCTTGGGTGACTAGGAACTGAAGAACCTAAGGTAAAATAAATATTACAGGGAGAAACTCATTCTGTAGTCCAGGCTGGCCGCGCATAGATATCTATCTGCCTTCCTCAATGCTGAGGTTAAAGGCATCCACCACCATTTCGCAGCAAAATGATTCATAATGATATTCTGTTATATATCAATGCTTTGCTCAGCTATCTTCTCTGATGATAGAACAAATCAACCTGTAGCAGACAAGGGCAAATATAGAGACCCATAGTCAGACATTATGCAGAGAGTGAGAGGTCTCGGAACTTTCAGCACTAAATGGGATGTTTCCATCAAATCAGTGCTCAGGGAACCCCAATAGAAGAAAAGGCAGAAAGAGTGTTCATTCTGTATATATTATGGCTTCCAGTATAGTGTTTTATGGGGATTTTGCATTTGTGAGTGACTGGGTTGCTTAATTCTTGTGCCTTCTCTTAGGCTCTTTTTCTTGTGTTGCTTTATTTTATTCTATTCTGATGAATTAGGTTTTATTTATTTAATTATTCATTTATTTATTCATTTATTATTTCTTAGAAGACTGTTGTAATAAATAAGCTAAACAAAGGGGGTTAATCCAAATAAGAGGTGAGTTGGGGAGGACCTGGGAGAAATAGAGGGGGTGGAAATGTAATCAGGATATATGTATATTCTTCTTCTTCTTCTTCTTCTTCTTCTTCTTCTTCTTCTTCTTCTTCTTCTTCTTCTTCTTATTATTATTATTATTATTACAAATTTTCACCTCCTCCTCTCCTCCCATTTCTCTCCCCCTCCCCCATTCTCCCTCTCCCTCCCTCTCCAGTCCAAAGAGCAGTCAGGGTTCCCTGCCCTGTGGGAAGTCCAAGGTCCTCTCCCTTCCATCCAGGTCTAGGAAGTTGAAGATCCAAACAGACTAGGTTTCCACAAAGCCAGTACATATATTATGTTAGGAAAAATAAATGTTTTCAATAAAGGGAAAAAATGGAAAAAGGTTGTGCATACAAAACTTTTATCTATTGAATATAAGTATAATTTCCTTACTAATATTATTTATATACATTTTACCTTGATTAATTAAATTAGTTTGTCACTTAATAATTTATCAAAGAAGCATATTATAATATTGTCATTTTTTATTATGTTTGACTTTTGACATCATTAAATACCATTTGCAATTTTAAATCTCATTTCTTTTCATATTTATTTTTACATTCTTAATATTAATAGTGTATTCATTTATTTTAAGCTCTCTAATTTCATAATATACAAATTTAAACTTCTTCAAAATACAACTTTAGGTTCAGAAATTTGAATGAATAACTCTTCATAATTATTAAGCTCTGTTTTCTCATTTGTCTTTTAAAGTGTTTTTTGATCTTTAGATTTTGAGGTTTTGTTTTTGATTTTTGCTAGTTTATAGTTTTGCATGGAAATTTATGTGAGTGAAACTTGATTATCTCAGTTTGTTAAAGGTGTCCTTACAGCTTGGATTCAGCTGACTTGAATATGCCTCATAGGCTTGCAAAAAGTGTTCATCACAAACTTTTTAGATATAACACTCTATTTTTATCTAGTTGATCATACTCAATAATTGGGTGATTTAAATATCCTGTATTGTATTTTTTATCATGCTTGAAATGTCAGTTACTAACAGAATGATGTCAACAATCTCATGAAGATGATATCATTTAACTTTTCTTTATAATTTTTCCATCACAGCACTAACCATGCCTAACCCTGTTTAGCGTCTCCATCAGACAAGGTCATACATGTCCAGGATAGTAATCATAGACTTCTATCAGCATCTTAAGTTTTGGGAGGGTTATTGATTAGCAAAGAGAAGATGGGAATTGTTATATCTTTCTGAAGATGTGAGCCTGTTAACCTGTGGAAAATGGGTGTTTTAAATATGAATTATTTTTCTTTTTACATTAGAGTCTATCTTGTCTTGTACTAAGGTACCTACAGCCCTCCTTTTTTTGGAAGCACTACTGTACTATAAAAGGCTGTTTTGTTTGTTTGTTTATTTTCTGAGACAGAGTTTCTCTGCATAACAGCTCTGGCTGTCCTGGAGTTCACTCTGTAGACCAGGCTGGTCTCAAACTCACAGAGATCCACCTGCCGCTGCCTCCCCAGTGCTGGGATTAAAAATGTGTACCACCATCGCCCAATGGTTTTGTTTATTTTTAACTGTTTTGTATACATGAAAAAAAAAACACATCATGAGAGTTTATAAAGGTTCATCTGCACAATATTGTTCTAAAATGTTATTATTTATTTATCGGGTTTGTGTATTTGTGTGCACTCATGCATGTGTGGTGTATACATGTGTTTGTGTGTTTCATGTTATATGTGTAGAGGTCAGATGGCAACTTGTGGGTATTGATTCTCTCCTTCTACCTTGTGGGTCCCAGGGATCAAACTCAGGTTACCTGGCTCAGCTGCAAGTTCTCTTACTGACTGAATTTTCTAGTTACCTATTATGTGAGCAAACTTCATCTTCCAGCCTGAGAGTTTAGTGCATATAGCTTCATTTAATTAAATGAAGCATAGAGCTTCATTCAATTATGCAATATATTTCCCATTTTCTATTTCTCTATTTCAAGTGTTCATATATTCTTATAGCAATGTGGGCTGAACTAATTAATTTTTAAATATAAAGTTTAGTGGCTACTTAACTTTTCAAACATGCTAATTTTAACATAACAAATTTAAAAAATCTGTCAATTCTGTTACTTTCTACATCAAACAGAAGAAAAGTTTAGAATGCTTTAGTTCTTGTTTTCACTTTTCTAATGTTAGCTACATAACTACAGTGACAGTCAAAATCCACCTACCTTTCTTCTGACTTGTTGGGAAATGTGTCTATGGCTTCCCGGAAAATACTTGTGATACTCTTGTCAAACTGTGAAAGCACCTTTCTATCCACATTGGATAACTTTTATCACATCCTTTTTCCCCCCTGGCTTCATTGAAGCAGTAATGACTGCCTGGACTGTTGATAATAGCTTTGAAGCTGACTCCAGGATCAGCAAAAAAGTGGCATATTTGATTAATGTGATCTGCCACGGGCACATGGGGGAAGAATGGCAGCATGTGTGCTATATCACCTTGGGAGCCATCGAACAGTGATGAAATGGAATGCAACACAAAGCAGGTATGCTTTGATTTGGGATGGGTATTAGAGCACGGAAGCATGCAGAGCACAAGGCTCTTTGGAGAGAACAGGAGAAATAGCTGTCTAGGCATGCTGGGCAGCTAAGAGATTAGCAGGGAGACCAGTTCAGGAGGGGAGCAGTAACAGGCAAGGTAGGCACTTTTCAAAGACAACTCATTCCTATTTGGTTTTTTTCCCTTTTCAACCTTTAAGAAATAAGATTAATATTGTATCCCTCTTTTTCAGCAGCTCTTACATTCCTTTCTCTCTACATCCCAGGTTAATGAGGGGATCCCTTTCTCTCTACTCCCTAGGTTAATGAGGGAATGGGGAAGTCACCTGCTGCTTTACATTATCAGCTTTATTGCTCCCCTTCATTAGTGTGGATGATAGAGAGTTGAATGTGGTGCATCTTGGAGGCACTACAGCAGGATATTACATACATGCTAGTCAGCATCCAAAATCACAACCTCATTTGCTAGTGAATTAGCAAATAACCAGTCCTTCAGGTACTTCTCTAATTTTCACCAAATGCTGCACTTTTGAAAGCTTCATTAATCTAACCCCATTAGGATGGGTAGGGTGAATGAGTTTATGGCTATAGAAGGCGAAGTAGCAGAATTTGCAGCTCCTCAGAATATTGCTGGAGTCTAAATGATGTTAAAATCCCTGTGCAAAATATTATCTGGAGTAGAAGAGCTCTAAATATGTGGAGAATTTAACAATAAAATGCTAAAGAACACAACAAATGCTTATTTATTGTCATTATGTTTCTGGAATGCTAAGTCTTTTTATTACCTTCAAATCAAGGTATGCATAGCTCTAGCACTGCAACCAAGGGAGAAGTGAAACACAAATGACGGACATTCTGGAAGGAATGAAGCTATATGTATTCAAAGGAGAAATATGATTGAAAAAGTCATTAGTACTGCAAGAGATTTTCATCTCTAGTTGACCTTTTCCAGCTCTCTTTTATGCTGTGAAATATTCTGCTTAGAAAAAGCAAACATGGGTGTTTGGGGAGGAATACTCCGGGAAGCCACTATAAGTGAAGATGAGATTTGATGATCCAGAACTATAACCTCTGGGGTGGGATTTCTGTTTATGATCAATAGATAAAATATAAAAGAGATGCTTCCTGCCAAATATCCTATTGTATTTGTCCTTCATTTTCACCAACTTTGTCCTTCCTTTGATTTGCCATCTTGCATGTGCTGCAGCTAGAAATGACTATTGAGGGAAATATGTAACCTCAAGTGGCCAAAGACACTTTGTTTTTCTAGTTCTGTGCATTTTTATGTATCAGTCTGTACAGGGGAATAGGCTAAAGGCTAAAATAGTAGTTTGAACCATCTAGAGCAACCAGTTTTAGGATGGCAGATTTTTGCATCCAGACCAGTACAACTGACCGATTTAATCAAGTTTTCAGTGTGGTTAGGCTTTGAAAGCTGTAAACAGTTTCCATAGTAAAAAAAGTACTATTTGGAAACAAATTAAAATTTTTGTCTTTATGACATGTATCAATTTACATACAAGCTGTATAAATCACTTCTTGTTCTTTTCTATAATGGAAAAATACTGCAGGGCATTTTAATAACCAATAAATTATATGTTTAATGAACCAGATCAAAATATAAATGGCATGAGTCAAACACCTCTAAGACTAAGGACCTGTACTGACTTGATAGAAATTCCAACCACATAGGCTCTAGGCTATTACATCCACTGCAATCCATGAGAGTAAATGCTTACACTTCATCTATGATCATCCACATGAAAAATTTTTCTTGGGAGTTTATCGTTTATTTTCAGACTTCACTTATTTATTGCTTACATTATTCTTCAGACAAATCAGGAGTGAAAACAGTGAGTTTTACCTTTGACCTTTGATAAGCATCAATCTGATAAGTTACATAATAAATCTATCCGCCTCTATGAATTGAAACAGAAAGCTTTTCTGAACCACTTATGCTAAGCAACTGTGTCCATTTGATGTCATATGAAAACATGTAAGTCTCCACTGATAAAGTTAAATCCTTTCTTAACATACACACACACACACACACACACACACACACACACACACACACACACACACGGAATTCATCCTGGGGATACTAACAAAGCAGTGCAAATTGGAAGAGAGAAATAAGTGGCACTAGAATTGGTATAATAGCAGTATCCAAGTTAATATGGGATATCTTATTTCTTTTGAATCATCCTCAACAATAAAATAGAAAATTAGAATATTTCACCTAATGTTTGTTGATATTATAATTGTTTCTAATTGATAAGAAATGGGAGGTGAAGCTAAAAGAAACCTGGGATGGGGACCAAAAGATCAGCAGACCGTTAATAAGCATAGCAAAACTAGTTGTATCATGAGTCTAATTGCATCTCTAGAGTCTCCATTTTCTCACCTATATAATAAAGGGGTTTGGTATGGACATTATTAAGCTGTTTTCTCTTTTCTTGTTGGTTTAGCATTTGTTTGAAACTTCCAGGTTTGCATATGGGATATGGTAAAGTTGTATCCTGTTGCGTAAAATAGTCATATTACTCAAATTATGTGTACATTCATTTCTTTCCTACTTTGTGGGAGAGATCCAATCATATTCTGAATACAGTGAAAAAGACTGTTATTTAGAGGAAACCTGTAATGATTCTTTGTGAAGGAAGGAGACCTTTGTAATGCAAATGTTTCTATTCTAATGTCTTGCAAGTTTCCATTTTGCTATATCAAGTTTACTTATGCCCAAGTATAACTAAACTTTAGATAATAATAAACATTCATACTCACTATATATTTTCTTCTTTTTAGTCTGGTAGAAAAATTTCTTCCTTTCTTGTACTTCTCAAAACTTACCTATGCTACTTAGAATTTTTTTCTTGTGTGTGAATAACTGTCTCTGGTAAGACAAATAGTAAATTTTTTGTCTAGTTCTCTTGCTTACTGGGTGGGTGGCTTTTGACAGAATATGTCTATTGTTTCTGAGCATCAGTTTCCTCATCTGTACATATTGGACTGTATAGCTATTACCTTATAATATTTTATAAGAATTAGTCTATAAAAGATACAACACGCACACACTAATGTTTGACACATAGTGAGTGATTATTAATTTCACTGTACTACTTCTATTCTCAAATTTTGTAATGTGGATTTGTTACTTACATACTTACATAGAGTACTTTTTGCCATAAATTATGCTACACAGTCTTATGCTACACAGATAATGCATCTTTGTGTAGTATCTTCCATACAAAGTGATAGAATATCATGAACTATATTCACATTTAACATGCATTTATGTTAAATGTTGACTATTTCTTCCCAATTCACACTAGAGAGGTTTCAAGAATGTCACATATAATTGGTGGCATTAGAATCTTTAAAGCTGGAAGAAAGAGACATAACCAAATTCCTTTCAAAGGTGAACAATATAGAAGTAAATGAGGTTGAGTTCTCAGTCCCGGATGAGTCACACAGTCACTCTTGTTGTCATTGTTTCCAGTACTTGGAAATACCCTGGGTTTACATCCTGGCTCTGCCACTTATATGCTGTGTGACCTTGTCCATATTGCTGAAACTTTTAGTGACCTAGATTCTCCATCTCTAAACTGTGCATAAAAATAGTATCCACCTCACCAGGATGAATGGCAATTAAACAAGAATAATGCATGCAAAATGCTTATTGCTCTGCCTGATCTGTGGTGGCATCATAAGAAATGGTGGCTGCTTTGAAGAAGTAGTTATAGTGATTGTGATTATAGTTATTTTTGTACATAGCATAAAAATTATAATATAAACTCAGTATAATTTGGTATCATATCCTCAGGACAAAGAATTTCTCTTTTTGTTTTGATCTAGCATCTATATGCCTCTAAATGTGCTATATGATTGGGTTTCTTATCTTCAAGGTGAACAGCTGAAGCAATCCCCACATTTGGTGTACTTCCTCTTGCTCTCCTCTGTCATAATTATTTTTAAGCAACCCATTAATTTTGGTTCAATTTCTAGGTCATAGACTGGAAGATATCCTCCAGCTTTATCAAAGTATAATTGATATGCAGATCACTGCATACATTTATAAACAACACATATATTTTGATAAGTTTGAAAACATACATACACCTGTGATAATGTTACCACAGTAATGATACCATACTCTCTTGATCAAGAAGAGCCCAGTGACTCCCCCAAACAATACAGAAATTTGCCATTGCTTTTGGTTACTCACCAAAATTATATAATAAGACCACATCGCTAAAGATACCACATACTTTGGACACTAGATCACAAGGAGATTAACCTGGAACTCAGCTGGGAGTTCTTTCACTCATGGTTAGAGTTCATAGTACCCAAAGATGCTACGCAGAGGAGAGAAATCACTAATGTTCTTAACCGGTTGTGGACACTGGGTGCTATGATATCAACCTGCCACTTCAGGAGTAGAAGTAACCAATTGCTTTCTTATTCAATCTGAGGCCCACTCTGCAGGAGGGAGTATATACCTGATACTGTAAATGTCAACAAAAACAAATCCTGGGAAATAAGAGGCCCTAGAGAGTAACATACAGCTGTTGCTTTGCTAATTGGACATGCAGCAGAATTGTTTTCTAAATATTTATGTTTGTACCCATAGACTATGGATGCTCTCAACCTTGGTCAGAGAAACTTCTTGAGGAGAGTAATAGTGAATGAAAAGACTTGTAACTTCTCAAAGGCCTGAGAAGTGACTGGAGAGTGCTCAACCCTTTTTTCATTTTTTTTTTTTCTGTTTGAGTCTTTTATGTGGTCATTGATCTATTGTAAAAGGGGGACTCTGACATATTTCTCTGCCATTTCAGTTATCTTGTTATCTTTTGTTTTAGGGATTGAAAAACTGTGATTTTATGGAGGTGTTTGAATGGCCTATTTTCTGATATGTTTTGTGTTTCTTTGTTGTGTTTTCACCTCTGTTGGATGGGATTGTTAATTTAGTTTTTTCCTTCCTCCTCCCTCCACTCCTCCTCCTCTTCCTCCAATCTAAATTGCATTTTAAATGCTAGCTCTTTCATTACCAAAAGATTAAACTGAGGTGTATAGCTTCCAAATTTTAAAAATTAACTTAAGTTTCACCATGATGTGTTTTAAAAGAGAATTCTGCAAAAATATGAAAAATAATTTTGGTTAGAGGTGAGGCAAAATTTCTTATTGAAAACTCCTTGTTATGCATGAAATACTTGTAGGTAGAAGGGATTAACATGCTGATGACAAATAGAGTATGTTTAGATAATTTACATTTAACTTTATAGCTAAGGACCTAGAGGTATTAGAGCTACTTATACTGCTTCCCAGAGCCCTTTTGGATTTTGTAGTAGTCACCAAGCCATCATTCAGGCCAATAGGCCTCTTGTGATCAATAGTGTCCAAATATTTTGTCAGTTTCAAATATTCAGCATCCTCTAAAAGAGACTCTTGGCTTAGATGAGTAATGTTTTGAACACAACCATGATAATTTGGTTTCAGATACTAAGCAAGACTGCAAATAACAGAGAAGGAAAAGTGAAATTACAGAGAATAGCTTTCCTTTTGAGAGTCCAGGAAACCATTCAGCATATCTTGGTAGGTGATTTCAACTCATCACTGTCCATAATCTTCTGGTGTTTCTTAAAAGAGTAGAAATCCCTGGCTCAAGCTGTGCTATTTTAAAAACAAATCAAAAGCACTAAAGTGACCCAATTGCTGCTCAGTGGCTGCTCTTAACTAAGAGCAGGACAGCTGGGGCTCCCACTATAACACTCTGATTTAATTAATACCCTTCCTCAACAAGGCTCTTTCCCTTCTCTCCCAAAGCATCTTACACCACAGTGGGACCATCAGTCTATATGCGCAGTTACATTCATTGCTTTTCTGTCTCTCAGGATGCTTCAGTGAGTCCAGATTTAACCCTGAACAGCTTTGCTTCCAGCAATTCAAGGTGTCTAACATTAAGATGAAACAATTTTAAAGATACAGAATTATATCACATATTTCTAAACAATAAGGCTTGTTAAAAATATTGGTTATGAAGTAACACTCATTAAAGATTGGCATTTTTTATACAGAAAAATTGATCCTCATCCTTAAAAAAGTATCTACTTTTTAAATATAGACGTAAGATTTTATTATTCTGTAAGTATCCTTTCAATGCTTTCAATTTTGTCAATTTTATTTTATTTTGCCATGCTGGAGATTCACCCTAAGGGACAGTACACAGAATATTGAAGCACTCTACCACTGGGATATGCTCCTAGACTCTTTCCCTAGTATTTTTTAAAGACACGTGTCATTATTGCTTCTCTCCAGTCTGTTTCTATTATATTCAATTTCCTTAAACAACTGTCATTGTCTAGAGTGAATAGAAAGATCTTGACTTTCTGCCAAAAGCTGAAAAGCAGAATTAAGAAATGCATTATGTAAAAATTTCCTAGGTTTTTATTCTGTTGTTCTGTACAGATTATAATTTGCCATCTCCTTCGAAATACTCATGATGATCAGTGGAAATCTAGTGATATTATGGCAGCAACTAGTAACTATCCAGAGGCTCTTTTTCTGTAGACAGGCAACCAAACAGAGAACCCAGAAAACTCAGCAAGAATATACAAAATTGTCATTTTACTAAGTAATCTATAGAAGGTAGTTACAAAGGGCTTTGGGTCCATTTTTCAACCTAACTATGTTCAAAAGTATAGCCTCAAACAACTGGTTTATTGAACTCTAGAAAGGATTAAATATTTGCCTTTCATGTTGGAGATGATCATTATTTTATGTGTGAGTTAAATGGGTATTAGTTGCCACAAAAAGAAGAAAGTTTAAGGTATACCTTTTGGTATTCCTTATTGCTGTAAAGCATACAAAGACTCCAGACAGAATAAAGGATGGACTATATGAAAGATTTTGCCCATCACAGTATTGCAAGAGGAAAGATGGAAACAAACCTCATATGGAGGAAAAGAGAAGAAAGAAGGAAAAGAATTTCATCTCTTGTAGTTACACAGTGGGTGCAAATTCTTTGTAGAGAAGATAAAGCCCCAAAAGTGAAGATAGTGTTGATAATCAAACGCAGGGCAATGGGACTGTAAAAAGAAAGACTGTGAGAGAGAAACGGTTCTGAAAAAAGTCAGCACTAAAGCATTTTCAGAAAGAACTCGCCAAAAAAAAAAAAAATTCTATAAAAATAAAACCAAGCCAAACCCCAAGTGGAAAAACTAGAAGAATCCAAAGCGCTTAGGAATACAAACAAAAGAGTTGTTGCTTGAAGGAAAGAGACAGAGAGACAAAGACAAGAGAGAGAGAGAGAGAGAGAGAGAGAGAGAGAGAGAGAGAGAGACAGAGAGAGAGAGAGAGAGAGAGAATCTGGTGACATTTACATCCCGTAAAATGTGGAATTAGCTAGGTATAGGTTGCTCAGTAGGCATGTTACATAAATGATTCTGCAGTAACAAAGATTTGGGAGAAAATCCAACTGAAAATCCAGGATGTTATGATTTTCATATTGTCAAAAGAGCATAGAGTTTCACTTGAGACTGACAGATTAAGGAGGAAATCTTGGCACAATTTTCAATAAATGCACCTAATGTGCACATTTACTTCTCTCAGTTTCAGTTTTTTTTTTACTTAGATGGAGAAAATAATACCTGTGCTCCTGTTTTTTTGTGAGAGGTAAATGATGTACTACATAAATACTCTAATTAGTTCATAATTGGAATTTAATAAATGGCATATGTTTTGGTTATTGCACATTTCCACATAAAAGTAAGATATGAGTCATGATGAGAAATGGTTGCATACTTAATTGATGTCAGAAGCAAGTGAATTGGTAACCATTAACAAAGGAAATAGAAGAAATAAAACAAATACAACACAGAAGCCCACGGGGTTTTTGAAAAAATGCATAATTTTAAGTATGACTGACCACATATCACTCAGTAGGCTGAATAATTTGGAATGAATTGTATTATTATATTGATTCTTCCTAAAATGAAACTAACACTTGGGATGTAGCTATCATAAGAGAATAAAAAGTGTGATGGGAAGGAATTCATATTAATATGCTTTGTTTTGTTTTCATCTTGTAAACTATTGTGAGAATGAATTAATAGTGCTACTTTCTCTTCATTAAACATTTGTCAGAAGCAAGCAATATCAGAATTTTAATGCCCATCTATTATTCAAATTCATGCTATTCTTTTCTTTTTAATATTCTTGGCTTACAATGTTTGACATGCTATAGCATTTCGCAAAATACTTAAACCATACAATCATGAAAATGGAATGTGAAATTATAAATAAAAATGGAAATCAATTGTAGCTCATGATTATTCTATTGTTTTAATAGTTTCACAAACAGTCCCAACAGAATCCATTCCCAATAGACCACTACTTTATCACAATTTCGAGTTTTTCTTTAGTTATGGAAATTTTTTTTGTATAGTCCAGTGATCATCACGACTACACAACTTAACATAGATGAATGTCTTATATGGACAGCCTGTGTGCCGTCTCCAAAGTTTCAGGGGCATTTGCATTTTCTTAGAGCTACAGATCTTCTTAGAAGGTAATTTTCATTTCTTCCTAGTGAGGAAAATTTCCATGAAAAAAACTGAGCCAGGCAATGGTGGCACACGCCTTTAATCCCTTTAATACCAGGCACTTGGGAGCCAGAGACAGGCAGATCTCTGTGAGTTTAAGGTCAGCCTGGTCTACAGAGTGAGTTCCAGGACAGCCTGGGCTACATAGTGTAACTCTGTCTCAAAAGAAACAAAAAACAAACAAACAGAAAAGAAAACCCAACCACCAAAATAAACAGACAAAAAAAAAACAAACAAAAAAATAAGAAACAGAATTCTGATTTTTGCATTTGTTCATTTTTTTCTTTGCACTATTAGAGCAAGAATGCTTGAGGAACACCTTTGATTTTATATTCTTTTACACCTATGTCTGCAAAGCATTCAAAGTAGAATTTGGAAGACACAATGGAAATGGAAGACAGTTAGGGTTCTACTCACTAACTAGATGATTTTTGGATAGTCAATACTTGCAGGTTTTAGGTGCCTTTTCTATATGAGGAAGGACTTGTATTTAGGTGGATGCTTGAAGTCTTCTCAGATTTCAGATTTTATATGTTGGAATACAATTGTCAAGGGAGGGCATTCAGCCTGAGAAGGAAGGGGCTCTTAGTCTGCACGAGAGGCTTGTTTTTTTACATAATTTTCTTGTATGAAAATTCCTTTTTTTTTGTGCAAAGGAAGACAAACTGGAGGGAAAGGGTTTCCTGTCAGATCAGTCACCTATTCATAGAATGTGGCAATATTCGCAGGGTAATTGCATTTGTTCAGGAGGTGGAAGCAGTCACTTTTGTCCTTTGTGGTTTCTCAACAAGGTATGAGGTACATACAATCTTAAAACTATGCTTACTCTTTTGAGGTTGTGTTGTTAGTCTCAATTTAGCTTAATGAAATCTACTGCCTAGTGAAGTGAGAGGGATAAAGTTTTGATACACATTCATTCTCCTTTGTCTTTCCTGTGGTTCTCACGCCTTCAAAAACAAAAGAAAACATTCCTTTCTGAAGAAAACATTCTCTTGAGAGTGACGGCTCTCCTTTTGAGAGCTATGAACATCACTCTAGATCATTAGCATGATTTTCATACCTAAGTATTTAGCCTTATTTCGAGATGCTTTGTGTGTATCTGTTGAAGTGCTTTTACAAAGTGGGGAGGTGAATAAGCTTTGGTTGCCAAAATTTGGACCCAACTCTGATTTCTAAAGGGGAAGCTCCTTTCTCAAATGGTGCTTTACCTATGAGCTCAATAATAGCAGCAAATATCAGTGATCTCAGTAACAGCAAATTTTAGTAAGCTCAATAGCAGCAAGTGTTAGTGACCACAGTAGTATGTAGTGACACCAGTAGCTATGCAGAGAGGACCAGAGGCACCATCTTTGGGCCTGGTTTGAATGGGCATTCCTTACATTTCTCAATCATAGAAATTTTCTTGGTGTTCTGGTATATACCCTGACCTAATTTCTCACTAAAATAATTAGGATATTAGTGTTTTTGGAGGAAGTATCAGGTTTTGCGCTGGAGGAGCTGGTTCATTCTATGCATACAGTGGTGATCCTGAAATGTCACTTCATTAATGTGGTTTATAACTAGATGAAGAGCCAGCTCAGCAAGAAGCCAGGACTTCTCTATAATAAAATGATGAGATATTTTTTAACCTAATGGGACTCTACATGACAAAAAAGTTTTAAGATGATAGTAGTATTGGATAAATTATGATCTGCTAGTTCAACCCCCAGAAGAAAAGAATCACTCTATATAATGTTGCCAGGTGAGTTACCAGAAGATTTATAGCTTTTGCAGGAAGAGTTTAATATTTATCTATGAGTCTGAATTAAGGGCGGAGAATATGGAATAAAGCAGGAGATTACTTCAGTGACTGCAAATTCTCATTCTTCCTGAAGCTGAAAGGGTGGAAATATCATTCCTTTCTGAAAAGACCTTGGTTGAGTAGAGTTTTAATTGGAAATTTTAAAGGGAGAATTAAAAAAGCGTGTACTAAGAACTCTTATAGCACCTCAGTGATTACTTTCTTCAGAAACTGGGTAGAATGACTCATAGGATTTGGGGGTAATTATACTAGCAGACTTTTGGTAGCACCTTCCTCTAGATTTATGTCTGAACAAAAGGGAGGAAGTTGATAGTCCTTTTAATGATATCATCTGATCCAGAAAAAAATTGTGAAACTTGGAAGCAGTCATGGTTTCCACTGGTAGACCTCTAAATCAACAGAAAACCAGTACCTCTCTCGAGGAAGTCCCTGGAGACACCTTACATGCTAAGCTTGTTAAGAAGGAGGATTATCATCAGTGTCAATAGACACAGGAAACTTGGGAAACAGATGTGGGTAACCCACCACATTTTGGCTTCTAACAACTGTCTTAGTTATGGCCAGCTGTGCTAATCCATCACCACACAACCTGCTATTTACCTTCCTTGCACTGTTAGGGGGTTTAAGAGGAAGATGAAAGAGAATCAAGACTTATGAGGTAATTTAGAACATTCTCAAATTCCAAGTTCTTCCTTTTATTTCCCATTATCTGGCACTATTGACAAGATAACATAATACCTAACATAATAATTGCAGCTAGAGCAATCATCGGGCTGCCAAAACCAATATTAGGGAAATAAAATAGTTTGTCAAGCTTCTTGTTTATAGTATTCTCTAATACTATACAGAATCTTTTGATAGAAACTAGACAAGAACAAAATTTGTTAGGCAGTTATCCATCTTTAATGTTCTGGCTCTCCACATAAGGATGATCTATCAGGCTTTCTTACAAAGGATAAACAGCTAAATTATAAGAGAAGTCTCACAAACAGCCCTCTGAAGGAAGTAAGATTTATGATAATCTTGCTCAACTGAAAAGACAGAGAGAGGGAAAGACAGGAGATAGGAATAAATTCGAGAAATCTGAAATCATCTAAACCATGCCACTGTGTCATTTTGTGTTCTTGTAGTTAAAGACAGAGAGAAAAAAAGTTCAGTGTCTCGTCTTGAAGAGACAGGACATACATGTCATTTCATGATGAACGTGATATAGCATTCCAGGTAAGTGGTTTTTCCCCCGTGTGTCCTCTCTATGTACATTGCTTCCCGTGAGTCTTTGTTAAATTGAAAAAAGAGTCTGACACTAATAAGACAAGGGTCTTAAGTTCTATCCCACGCCAATAGAATAGTTCATACTTTGAAGTATACATGAAGTTTTGATATGGTTTCTTTGATGAGGATATTACTAAGTAATGTGAAAAGGCAATAGCTTCACTCTTTCCTCTGGATCTTGCCTTACTCTGCATGGCAAGAGATGCTGGTAGGGGAAGGTTTGAGGTGGCATCTGCTCTCAACACCAAAGTTAAGCCAGTAGTTTTTCTTAGGTTTATATATAAAAAGACAACATTTAAAATTTTCAATTTTCTTCTACAAGCCATTCAATCAACACTTAAAAAAAACCCTTAACTTCTTCTAGACTAACTTGAAACCAGATGGATAATTTCACAGACATGAGGGAATTTAAGGTATCTTAAGGGAGAATAAATAAAAGATCCAGCCATACATATAAGTTCCACAGACTGTGTATTGAGCTTTGCAGGGAAACTATAAGACTTTTGAGGTACAGTATATTGATTCTGCCTTTAAGGTTCCTTCCTACAGTAGGACTTATACAGTAGCATTATACAGGTTAAGTTTTTAAAGTCATATTTTTTTCTTGTATTCATCTCATTTCTTTTTTTTATTAAAATTTTTTATTAAAAATTTCCGCCTCCTCCCTACCT
>NC_022026.1:34679027-34683655 GCF_000317375.1 Microtus ochrogaster
CAAAACTCAGTGCCATTGTCCTTGGCTTCTCAGCAGCCCTCATTGTCCACCATATTCAGAGAGTCCAGTTTTATCTCATGCTTTTTCAGTCCCAGTCCAGCTGGCCTTGGTGAGCTCCCAATAGATCAGCCCCACCATCTCAAAGTCTTATTTTTTAAAGGCAGTGCAAGACTTATTGTTGGGATGTTAAGAGCTAAGCTCCTCTACCATAGCTAGCTTTAATGCACTCAAAAGCCCAGAGCTTTGAGCATGCCAATTAAGATTATAATACCACAATCAACTATACTACCTTGGTAAGCTAGCAGTCTATTGAACAACAAGTTGCTTATCTCAAATTTGGAGAAACTAAAAAATGACTTCATAAAATGATTGTGGTAAATCAAGTTCAGACAGTATGCAAAACTTCCTTGTACAATACTTTCAGTAAACCATAGTTACTATCTCAGATAGGCTGTTCATAGATCTAGCACTAAGTCCTGAGGAGGCTACATGCAAAAACATGAGAAAAAAATAAAGAAAAGGGTGGGTAGCCAACCAGTGATGGCACATGCTTTTAACCCCAACACTCAGAAAGGCAGAAACAGGTGGATCTCTGTGAGTTCAAAGACAGCCTGGTCTACAGAGTGAGTTTCAGGGCAGCAAAAGCTACACAGAAAAACCCTGTCTTCAAAAATAAAATAAAAGGAAGAAGAAGAACTGGTGTCTGCTTGGTATTTGCCACTTAGAAGAGAAATGTAGAGTGATCACTAAGGGGTTTCTTTTAGAATGATAAAATGTTCTAAAATTAGACTGTTGTGATAGTTTCTCAAGTCCTTGAGAGTATTAAAAAATCACTAAATAATATATTTTGAATGAGTGAATTGAAGAATATAGGGCTGATCTCAGTAAAGCTATTTCAAAAATTGTAAAGAGATGTCCTACTTAAGGTTACTATTGTTGTAATGAAATACCATGACCGAAGCAACTTGTGGAGGAAAGGCATTATTTGGCTTATACTTCCCTATCAATGTTCATCATAGGAGGAAATAAGGACGGGAACTCAACCAGGGTAGGGACCTGGAGACAGGAGATGGTGCAGAGAACATGGAGGGGTGTTGTTTATTGGCTTAACATTCATAGTTTGCTCAGCCTACTTTGTTATAGAACACAGGACCACTAGCCCAGGGATGGACCACCCACCATAGACTGGGCCTTGCTCCATTAATAACAAATTTAGAAAATGCCTTACAGCTGGATCTCATGAAGGTACTTCCTCAATTGAGGTTCCATCTTTTCCAGTGACTATAGCTTGTGTCAAGTTGGCACAAAACTAGTTGGCACAAGGGGTATACATGAGGAAGTAAGAACAAAAGTTCAAAGCTAAGGAGTAGAGTTATGGCTCAGTGGTTAAGAGCATTGGCTTCTCATTCAGAGGACATGGGTTCAATTCCCAGCACCCACATGTTGGCCCACAATAATCTGTAACTCCAGTTTCTGGGAATCTGATACCTTTGTCTGTCCTTCAGGGACAGCAGACATGCACATGGTTCATAGGCATACTTGTAGACAAAATACCATATATATATAACATAAAAATTAAAGTTCAAAAAATAAAATAAAGCTTATGCTTGGCCTTTCACAAGGCTCATTTATAGGCTTAGAAAAGACACACAAATAAACAACCCTCTGAGAAATTCTTGAATTAATCCAGCTGAGCATGAAATAGTCTCATAAAGCATTATGTCTAATTGGCTGTTTCTGGTAGTAGCCACAGAGGAAGAAGCTGTTTCTTGCTATTCGGCATCTGGCAGCATCTTGTTTTGATATTACAAATGTCATGAAGTCAAGATTTATTTCAAGATTGCTTCAACTCTGAGAAGACAGCTATGACTGGTTATACTGTTTGGATGCCTCCTGTCTCCAGCCTTTCAGTGTTTGGTGCATAGTCAGGCAAACAAGAAAGCTGTGTTTGCCAGCATTTTCTCATGTCAATCTCACAAGCTCAACATGAGTCTGGTTTTGAATAGCAGCAAAACTTGGACAATATTCAGTCACCACATAGAGCCAGAGTCATGCAAAAAGCAGACCAGGGAGACCTAAAATGAAGGCATAATAGTAACTAGCCCAGATGATCACATTACATTTTCCTCTTCTAACAGTTCGACATTTACAGGGATGCAATTTGGAGATGCTTTCGGGTCTCATTTAATCCCTATGTAGAAACTAAGCATTTGCTAATAAAAGGCCAAATTCTTTGGCAGGGGGTTTATACACAGATATAAATCTGGGCAGGAAGATATTCTAGATCTAAGCACTGTGTTAAAATGCATTTGTAAACAGTCCAGCCTTTGTTACAGAAGAGTTTTTTTTTTAATGAAAAAGTGTTATTCAGTGAATTGATTTTTCCCCACCATCCATGTAATTTATAGATACCATTATGAACGAATGTCGATCAGGGGTTTCGTCCTCATTTACACATCACCTTCTGAAGATGCAGCATCTCGCTGCTGAATGCGTATTTGTTTAATCAAAACACCTGTGAGTCACACCCAGGATTAAATAGCTGCAGTGCAATACTAGAACACAGCCAGACTACTACTCTGGGATAACTCTTATCCTTACATGAGCAGGACATTGCAAGCAGATTAGATCAGGAAAGATCAGCTCCTGTGGCTGTGGAAGAGGCGATATCTCTTTGAAGCACTTTTCCAGTCCATTTGTTCCCAGGCTTTCCTTGCCCTAATGTTTTCTTCTGGGTACTTGAATCTCGACACTGCTAAATACTATGGTAACCAGTTCTGCTGGGCAGCCCAAGAAAGCTCTGACTCTTTTTCTTCTTTGATCATTGCTACCTAGCAAACCTACTCTGTATACCCCAGTGTTTAGTTTACTCTTTTGGATGGCTAGTCAGAGCTGAAGTGGTGAGATCCTCAGAATTCCAGGTTGTGTCTTTTGATCGTAAGCCTTTCTGTCCTAACAGGGGCTGTTAATGCCTGGAATAACCATTTTGTTTGGAAAAGATTTCAATTCATGAGACCTTTTATAGCTTCTAATTAATGGTAAATAGATTATGGTCATTTTTATAGTTTGTATGTGAGAGGAAGATTATATCTTTATCTATATTGATGTATTAATATAATGAAGCAGATTTCACACAGACTATAGTCAGGTAGGATATATGATCTGCCACAACAGCATAGGGGAAAGAAATATTTTTCAACTTAAAAAACTGTTTAAGTTAGCATGTAAAGAAATGAGTTTTATGATGTGTAGGCAGAGACTGCTGTTTTGCTCCTGGCTGCCGAGATTCGAAATAATCACACAGAAACCATATTATTTGTAATACTGTTTGGCCAGTAGCTTGAGCATGTTTATAGTTAGCTACTACATTTTAAATTAACCCATTTTCATTAATCTGTGTATTGCCACGTGGCATCTGTCTCCTAAGGCAGCTACATGGAATGACCCTGACTCCACATCCTTTCCTCCTCTGTCTGCTTAGAATTCCTGCTTTGCTCTATTCTGCTAAGCCACTGGCCAAAACAGCTTTATTTATTAACCAATAAAAACAGCACATATGCAGAAGGACTTCCCACACCACTGATGGTGTTTTTATATGTATATATCATTATACTTTGTGCTCCACCTTTTCTTTTCCTTGAGGCAGTACCTCAAGAAGTCCTGGCTAGCCTTGAAGTTGCTTTGTAGCTGAGAATGATCTTTTTGCCTCTATCTCTCAAGTATTAGAATGGCAGGTATGTAACCTCATTTAATTGTTCTCTCTTATTTTCCAGTTACCTCTGACTGGTCTTCTTGCTCCCCACAAATAATTCCTCTATTTCTTCATGTCATTTGTATTCTGTTACCCTCTCTCCGTTCTCTCTTTCCTTTCCCTTAAAATCCTTCACATGCTAAATTCTTTATATGAGAGAAAATATCCACGATGCATCTTTTTGATATGACTAATTTCACTTAACACAATGATTTCCATTTCCACTCATGATCCTGAAAATTTAATGATGCCATTTCTTATGGCTGAATAAAAATCCATTGTGTATATGTAGCACATGATTTTTATCTATTCTTCTGTTGATGATTATTGGGCTGGTTCTCTTTCCTTTCTAACACGAATAGTACTGCACTAAACATAGGACGAGAACAATCTCTGTGGCATGCTGACAGAGTCTTTCAGCTATATGCCCAGGAGTGGTATAGCTTAGCTGTATGTAGTTTTATTTATAAACTTTGAGGATCATTCATACTGCTTTCCATAGTTTACATTTCTACCAGCAGTAGATAAGAGCTGTGCTTTCCCCACAGGTTCAACAGTATTTGTTGTTTGTTTTCTTGATGATATCCATTCTGACTGGGGTGCGATGGAATCTCAAAGCAGTTTTAATTTGCATTTCCTTGATGGCTAAGGATATTGAATAGTTTTTCAAATTCTTATTAGCTATTTTTCTTTCTTCTTTTAAGAAGTGTATCTATTCAGTTCATTAGACCATGTATTGATTGAATGATTTTTTTGTGTGTGTGTTCAACTTTTGCTGTTGTTACATGAATAATCTGTCTGATTCATAGTTAACAAATATTTCCCATCCCATATGTTGTAATTGGAGCAGCGGGGCTGCGTCCCCAGAACCCCGGCC
>NC_022026.1:34685710-34686842 GCF_000317375.1 Microtus ochrogaster
TTTCTTTCTTCCTTTTCTTGTTTTTCAAGAACTTTAATTTTAGTCTGCATCTATTTTTAACACTGTAAATCATTTAAAAATTTTCTTTGTCTTTGACGCTCTCTTTACTGTATCTCTCTCTGTTTTTCTGACCACAAAAAGTCTTTAATTTACCAAGCAATCTCAGTAGGACTAAAGTCGTGGCTTTGCCGGCTAGACGTAGCCCATTCCTTAGCTTTCTGCCATTCCAACCTTGTGGCTGAGGTACCGGCCAGAGCCGCATTCAGTGCCACAAGTCTACAATGTTTCAAGGTCCTTGCCATCAAACAAGCTGCAACAGACAACACTCAAGTCCTCTTTCTGTAGCTGGCCCTCCTGCCTCAAACAGTCAGAGTTTACCCTGGCAGGACAGCCCAGAAAGCCGGTATTTTAAAACAACACAGTTTTTTTTCCTGCTACTGCTGAAAAGAAACAAGCATTCAGTTGGCTTTTATCAACACCATTTAAAAGTTACGTGGCAGGACCTCTTAAGAGCTGCAGGGTTTTGCAGCTGAAGCTGAGTCAGGAAGCCTCTCTTAGATGAGAGTGCTTGCTTGCTTCTAACAAGCAGAGCAGACCCAAGAAATCGCTGCTATCAAGAAAACATGCTTTACTCTTTCCCAAGCTTTTTCAGGCTTTCTGTGGATTCAGTTGTCCACATGTCAGATGTGGGAGGCTTTTGAAATCTCAAAGCCTTCCCCCGGTGACACACATAGTTCTTCCAAGCCATACCTCCTAATCCTTCCCAAACAGTTCTACTAATTGTGGACCAAGTATTAAAATATATGAGCTTATGAGAGCTATTTTCATTCAAACCACCACATTCCACTTCCTGCCCACCATAGCTTCATGATCATATCATAATGCAAACTTCATTTAGTCCAGCTTCCAAAGTCTTTCACAGTCTAAACACTACTAAAGTCCAAAATCTCTTCTAAGAATGAAGAGAATCTCCTAATTTTAACTCTCTATAAAATTTTTAAAAAGTTATGTACTTCTAACATACAATGGCATAGAATATACAGTGCTATTAAAAATAGAGGCAGCAAGCTGGGCGGTGGTGGTGCATGCCTTTATTTCCAGCACTCGGGAGGCAGAGGCAGGCGGATCTCTG
>NC_022026.1:34686967-34692257 GCF_000317375.1 Microtus ochrogaster
AAAAAAAAAAAAAAATAGAGGCAGCATACTGAGGACATACTGAACCAAATCAAGACCAAACAACAGCTAGATGAACTCCAAATACTATTCCATGTCTGATGTTAGTATAGTGGTATAAATGGTTCTTACATTCTGGCTTTGCTACCTAAACATACTTCTTTCTCTCTTGCTCTAACTCCAATCTCTGTTTGTAGCTCTCATGAGCAGATGTCTCATGGCTTTGGCATCCCCATCATCTTGGCATCTCTAATCCAATATAAGCTTTACTTTCAGAAGTTCAAGTAATGGCCAGAACTTTCCTGCAGGCATTCCCCTGGCATGCACCTGGCCTCTGTGGCTTTCTATAAACACAGAGGAAGATTCCTCAAGCTTTTTACTGTCATATATTCATGTTCCAAAGCTAATACCACATAAATGACATTGCCAAGTTTGGCTACTAATTGGGGGTGAATTCTGACTGCCTTGATTTACATTCGCAGCACGTTTGCTTTGTTACTTTTTAAGAGCAGAAAATTCCTCAGCCCTCATCCTTTCACAAGTTTTCTTGGAAGCTTAGTTGGGAGGGGTCTTTCTCTGAGGGCACCATCTTTATTCCAACGCAGAATAGACTTCTCCTTTATCTTTTAAATTCTTTCTGCACAAGCCTTGGTGCCAACATTAAATTTCTTGATGTTCTTTCCCTCTCCAAACTGTATATTTTGTTTTTCTTTTTGGCCTACTTACCCTTTTGCACTGTAGCCATGTATAAGATATAGCTAACAAACACATGACACAGTCAATATTAGACTGGCTTGAAATACCTTCGAGAAAAGAAATTAGTGCATTACTTTTTAATTTGGCTCCAGGAAAGTTCTTAGGAGGAGGGAAGAAAGCAGATGAATTCTTTGGTGAAATATCATCAGAAGAATCTCTAGTCCAGTTGCTAATTCCTCCCTGAAGTCACTTGAACTCAGCCTCTATAGCCTGGCTAATTTTCAGTGGTTTTGTCTTCCTAGACCCAATAGCATGGCACATGAAGCTATACTTACAGTGTTAAACTGTTTCCCTAGTCAAGTTCTGAAGTTTTCCAATTTTTTCCAAAAATACACATGGTAAGGTCTGTCACAGCAGTAGCCCACTCCATGGTAACAATGTCTGCATTACTTTTCTATTGCTGTGATAAAAACATCATGACTAAGAAAATTTATAGAAAGAAAATATTTAATTGGTCTTGTATTCCATAATAGTAGCGTGAAGGCATGGCCAGAAGGAACAGGTGATCCTCACATCTTGTACTGTAGACAGGAGTTAGAGAGTACACAGGGGATGATGTGACTATTTGTTTTTATTTAAGTTTCTTCATTTTACACACCAGCCCCAGTTCATCCTCACTCTCTTCTCCCGTCCTCTACCTTCCCTCATACCACCACTCATTCACTCCTCAGAGGGGATAAAGTCTGCTATATCAAGTTGAGGCAGGACCAAGCCCCTCCCCCCTTGCTCAAGGCTGAGCAAGGTATCCTAAGACAGGGAATGGACTCCAAAAGCCAGTTCATTTACCCGGGGTATATCTTGGATCCCCACAACAGATCCCCACATAACTGACACCCACATTCAGAGGACCTAGTTCAGTACCATGCATGTTCCCGAAGCTCAGATAAACTCAGTGTTTTTCCCAATCATGATCTTGATCTTCCCTTTCTCAAATGACCCCTTCTCCCTCTCTTCAACTGAACTCCAGGAGCTCAGCCCAGTGCTTGACTGTGGATCAATGCATCTACTTACATCAGTTATTGGATCAAGGCTCCATGATGACAGTTATGGCAGTCACTACTCTTATTATAGGGGAAAGCCAGTTCAGGCATCCTTTCCACTATTTCTAGAAGTTTTATCTGGGGTCATCCTTGAGGATTTCTAGGAATTTCCCTAGCACTAGGTTTCTCCCTGACCCCCAAATGGTTCCCTCTATCAAGACATCACTTTCATTGTTCTCCCCCTTTGTGCCTCTCCCAAGTCAGTCATATTGAGCACTCGTATTTCCATCCTGAATTCTTTCCCTTCTACCCCCTCCCAGTTTGTCCAGGAGATATTAACTATTTTCCTTTCCTGGGGCCTTCCATGTGTGTCCCTCTTTGATTTCTCATTTTTACCTAGCTTCTCTGGGGTTGTGGATTGTAGTCTTATTATCCTTTGTTTAACTCTATTATCCACTTACGACTGAGTACATACCATGCTTGTCTTTCTGGGTCTGGGTTACCTCCCTCAGGATAGTTTCTTATAGTTCCATCCATTTACCTACAAATTCAAGATGCCACTGTTTTCACTGCTGAGTAATAGTCCATTGTGCTAATGCACCATATTTTCTCTATACATTATGTGGTTGAGGCTCATTTAGGTTGTTTCCATGTTCTGTCTATTACAAATAATGCTGTTATGAACATAGTTGAGAAAATGCCCTTGGGGTAGGTTTGTTCATCCTTTTTATATATGCCCAAGAGTGGTATTTCTGCGTCTTGAGGTGGATTGTTTCCCAATTTGGTGAGGAACTACCATACTAATTTCCAAAGTGCCTGTACAAGTTTGCACTCCCATCATCAATGAAGGGATATTGCCCTTACTCCACAATCTCTCCAGCATAAGCAGTCATTAAGGTTTTTGATCTTAGCCATTCTGACAGGTGTAAGATGGTATCTTAGAGTAGTTTTGATTTGCATTTCCCTGATGACTAAGGATGTTGATCATTTCCTTAAATGTGTTTCAGCCATTTGAGATTCTTTTGTTGAGAATTCTCTATTTAGATGTGTACCTCATTTTTAAATTGGATTATTTAATATTTTGTTGTCTAGTTTCTCCCAAAATACATGAATATTTTGGGATCAGCACTCTGCCAAATTTGGGTTTGATAAAATTGTTTTCCATTTTGTTTCGTCTTATTGACTGTGTCCTTTGCCTTAGAGACACTCCTCAGTTTCAGGTGGTCCTATTTATTAATTATTGCTTTCAGTGTCTGTAATACTGTTGTTATATTTAGAAAGTGATCTCCCTTGTCCATAAATTTAAGGCTACTTCCCATTTTGTCTTCTATCATTTTCAGAGTAACTGGGTTTACATTGAATCCTTTCATCCATTTGGGCTTGAGATTTGTGCATGGGGATAGATATGGATGGATCTCTGCATTCTATATGTCAACATCCAGTTATGTCAGCACCATTCATTGAAGATACTTTCTTTTTGCCATTGTACAATTTTGGTTTCTTTGTCAAAAATCAGGTGCTGAAAGTTCAGATGTGCATTAATATCAGGGTCTTCAATTCAATTCCATTGATCTATGTGCCTGTTTTTATACAAATATAAAGTAGTTTTTAGTACTATAAGTCTATAGTACGGCTTGAAGTAAGGAATGGTATTGCCTTTGTAAGTTTCTTAATTGTGCAGGATTATTTTGGCTACTCTAGGTTTTTGATTTTCCATATGAAGTTAGTATGGTTTTTTTGAGGTCTGGAAGAATTGTGTTGTGATTTTGATGGGAATTACATTGAATCTGTAGACTGCTTTTGGTAAGATTACTATGTTGATGCTACCTCTCCAAGAACATGGGAGATCTTATATGTTCTTCAATTTCTTTCTTCACAGGCTTAAAGTTCTTATAATACACATCTTTCACTTGTTTGGTTAGAGTTACTCCAAGATATTTTATTATTTGTGGCTATTGTAAAGTGTAAGGTTGCTCTGAGTTCTTTCTCAGCCCCTTTATCATTTGTATATAGGAGGGCTACCAAGTTTTTGAGTTAATCTTGTATCTTATCATTTCACACTGACAGTGTTTATCAATGTAAGAGTTCTATGGTAGAATGTTCGGGTTGCTTATGTTTGCTATCATATCACTTGTAAATAATGGTACTTGGATTTCTTTCTTCCCAATTTGTATCCCCTTAATCTCCTTCAGTTGTCTTATCACTCTATCTTGGACTTCAGATAGTATATTGACAAGATATGGAGAAAGTGGATAGCCTTGTCTTGTTCCTTATTTTAGTGGAATTGCTTTGATTGTCTCTTCATTTAGTATGATGTTGCCTGTTGGCTTGCTGTCTATTACCTTTATTTTTGGGCATGTTCCTTGTATCCCTGATCTTTCCAAGATTTTTATCAAAAAGGACTTTTGGATTTTGTTGAAGCTTTTTAGAATTTATTGAGAAGATCATGTGATTTTTTTTCTTTCAGTTTGTTTATATGGTGGATTACATTGACCGATTTTTGTAGGTTGAACCACTCCTGCATCTCTGGAATAAAACCAACTTGATCATGGTGGATGATTTTTTTATGTGTTCTTGGATTAAGTTTGCCAGTATTTTATTTAGTACTTTTGCAACAATGTTCATGAGAGATATTGGTCTCTAACTCTCTTTCTTAGTTGAGTCTTTTTGTGTTTGGATATCAAAATAACTATGGCCTCATAAAAAGTGTTTGACAATGTTTCTTCTGCTTATATTATGTGGAACAATTTGTGGAGTATATGTATTAGCTCTTCTTTGAAGTTCTGGTAGAATTCTGCACTAAAACCATCAGGTCCTGGGCTTTTTTTTTTGTTGGGAGACTTTTGATGATTTCTTCTATTTCTGTCAGGGTTATAGGCCTATTTCAATGGTTTATCTGATTTTGATTTAATTTTGGTATGTGAGATATATCCAGAAAATTGTCCATTTCTTTTCAATATTCCAATTTTGTGGAGTACAGGTTTTCTAAGTATGACCTAATGATTCTTTGGATTTCCTCAGTGTCTGTTGTTATGCACCCTTTATATGTTATGCATTTTTTATATTATTAATGTGGATATTCTCTCTCTCTGCCTTTTGGTTAGTTTGGATATGGGTTCGTCTATCTTGTTGATTTTCTTGAAGAACCAACTCTTTGTTTCATCGATTCTTTTTGCTTCTATTTTATTGATTTTAGCCCTCAATTTGATTATTTCCTGTTGTCTACTCCTCTTGGGTAAGTTTGTCTCTTTTTGTTTTAGAGCGTTCAAGTGTGCAGTTAAGTCAGAGCTTCCTCCTTGTTGTTTATGTAGGCATTAATGCTGTGAACTTTCCTCTTAGCACTGCTTTCATAGGGTCCCATAGGTTTCAGTATGCTGTGCTTTCATTTTCATTGGAAAGGAAGGCTTTAATTTCTTTATTTCTTCTTTGATACAATGATGATTGTGTTGAGCATTGTTCATTTTCCATTAGTTTGTAGGCTTTCTGCAATTAGTGTTGCTGTTGAATTCTAACTTTAAGTCATGGTGATCCAATAAGATATATGAGATTATTTCTTT
>NC_022026.1:34698137-34705513 GCF_000317375.1 Microtus ochrogaster
CAGCTGTGCCGGTCCCCGCTGCTGCCTCGCTGGACCCCTCTGGACCCCGCCGCTTGCCTCTGCCTCCACGCTGGTCCCCGCCGCCGCTTGCCTCTGTCGCCGCCGGTCCCCCAGAGCCTAATTTTGATTGCAGCGCTGTGTCGCTCCTCCGCCGGCGCCGCGACTGCGTCGCTGCTCCACCGGCGCCGCGACTGCCCGAGAGTATTTTTTGCTTATAAAGATTGCGGGCGTGCTCCCAGCCGCCCCTTCTGCTTTCCTGTTCTCTACGGGAAACTGTGGTTCTGTAAGTGTATTTCCGCATTAAAGCTGTATATATTATTACAATCTGTCTGCATTCATTTATGCCGCTACAGGCATAGACATTCAGAAATGAGACTTTATTTTGATGCATTTTTTTGTGATAAATATGAAATGTCTTTTCCATCTCTTTTGATTAATTTTAGTTTGAAATCTCTTTCATTAGTTATTACATAACTACACGAGCTTGTTTCTTAGGTTCATTTGATTAAAAAATCTTCTTCCAACCCATTACTCTGAGGTAGTGTCTTTCTTTGAGGTTGAGGTGTGTTTCTTATACGTCACAGAGAGATGCATCATATTTTATTCCCATTCTGTTAGCCTGTGTCTTTTTAGAGGCGAATTGAGTCCATTAATATGAAGAAATATTAATGAGATCAGACCTTTGTCTGATGTGGGGTTGGTGAAGATCTTCTCCAATTCAGTAGGATGTCTTTTTGTTTTAATAACTGTGTCCTTTGCTTTACAGAAGCTTCTCAGTTTTAGGCGATCCCATATATTCATTGTTGCTTTTATTGTCTGTGCTACTCGGGTTATATGTAGGAAGTGGTCTCCTGTCCCATGTATTTCAGGCTACTTCCCACTTTCTCCTCTATCAGGTTCATTGTGGTCAGATTTATATTGAGCTCTTTAATCCATTTGGACTTGAGTTTTGCGCATGGTAATAGATATGGATCTATTTTCATTCTCCTACAGGTTGACAACCAATTATGCCAGCAGCATTTCTTAAAGATGCTTTCTTTCTTCCGTTGTATAATTTTAGCTTCTTTGTCAAAAATCAGGTGTTTATAGGTTTATGGATTAATATCTGGGTCTTCAATTCTATTCCACTGGTCAATGTCTCTGTTTTTATGCCAATACCAAGCTGTTTTCATCACTGTAGCTCTGTAATAGAGGTTGATGTCAGGGATGATAATGCCTCCGGAAGTTCCTTTATTGTATAGGATTGTTTTGGATATCCTGTTTATTTTTTTTGTTGTTTTTTCATATAAAGTTGATTATTGTTCTTTAAAGGTCTGTGAAGAATTTTGTTGGGATTTTGATGGGGATTGCATTGAATTGCCTTTTGCAGAATTGCCATTTTTAGTATATTGATCCTCCGAATCCAAGAGCATGGGAGATCCTTCCATTCTCTGATATCCTCTTCAATTTCTTTCTTCAAAGCCTTAAAGTTCTTGTCAAAATATATGAAGAACTCAAGAAACTAGACATTAGAATTTTAAATAACCCAATTAAAAGATGGGGTACTTAACTGAACAGAGAATTCTCAACAGAAGAATTTCAAATGGCCAAAAGATACTTTAGGACATGTTCAACTTCTTTAGCTATCAGATAAATGCAAATCAAAACAACTTTGAGATACCATCTTACACCTGTCAGCATGGCTAAAATCAAAAACACCAATGATAACCTATGCTGGAGAGGATGTGGAGTAAGGAGAACACTCATTCATTGCTGGTGGGAATGAAAACTTGTGCCACCACTTTGGAAATCAGTGTGGTGGTTTCTCAGAAAATTGGGAGTCAAACTACCTCAGGATCCAGCAATACTACTCTTGTGAATATACCCAAGTGATGCCCTATCATACTACAAAAGCATTTGTTCAACTATGTTCATAGCAGCATTATTTGTAATAGTCAGAACCTGGAAACAACCTAGATGTGCCTCAATGGAAGAACTGATAAAGAAAGAGTGGCACATCTACACATTAGAGTACTACTCAGTAGTAAACAATAATGACATCTTGAATTTTGCATGCAAATGGATAGAAATAGAAAACACTATCCTCAGTGAGATAACCCAGACGCCAAAATACTAATATGGTATGTACTCACACATTAGTGGATTCTAGTCATAAACAAAGGACATTGACCCTATACTTCGTGATCCTAGAAATGCTAAGTAATAAGGTGAACCCAAAGAAAAACATATATAGATCCTTCTGGAAATTGGAAGCAGACAAGATGGCCAGGCAAAAGGTTGGAGCATGAGGGTAGGGGTGGGATTGGGGGAAGTGGAGAGGGGGAGAGAGAATGGAGAATGGGAAGGTTGGGGAGAGCTTGGGAGAGTGGGATGGTTGAGATGGAGGAAGGACAAACATGGGAGAATGGAAGAAGATATCTTAATTAAGGGAGCCATTTTGGGGTTGGCAAGAGGCTTGGCACTAGAGAGGTTCCCAGGTGTCCACGGAAATGTCCCCAGCTAGGACTCTGAGAAGTGGAGGAGAGGGTGCCTGAACTGACCTTGTCACATAGCCGGACTGATGAGTATCTTGAATATCACCATAGAACCTTAGTCCGGCGACAGATAGAGATAGAGATAGAGACCCACATTGGAGCACTGAACTGAGCTCCCAAGGTCCAATTGAAGAGCAGAAGGAGGTAGAATATGAGCAAGGAAGTGAGGACAATGAAGGGTTGGTCCACCCACTGAGACAGTGTGCCTGATCTAATGGGAGCTCACCAAAGCCAGCTGGACTTGGAATGAAGGAGCATGGTATCAAACCGGACCCTCTGAATGTGGCTGACAACTGGGGCAGACTCAGAAGTCATTGGTAATGGCACTGGGATTTGTCTCTACTGCATGTACTGGCTTTTTAGGATTCTAGTCTGTTTGGATGCATACCTTCCTAAGCCTGGATGTAGGGGGGAGGGCCTTGGACTTCCCACAGGGCAGGGTACCCTGCCCTCTCTTAGGACTGGAGGGGAGGGGGGAGGGGGAAGGATGGGCAGGGGGAAATGGGAGGAGGGGAGGAAGTGGAAATTTTGAATGGTATTATTTATAAAGCAATAAAAAATAAAAATTAAAAAATATTAATGATCAGTGACTATTAATCCCTGTTATTTTTGGTTTTGGTGGTGGTGGTGGTAGTGTCTGTGTTTCCTTCTTCGTGGTTTGCTGGTGTGAGGTTATCTGTTGCCTGTGTTTTCATGGGTTGAAGGTTTTCTTCTGGTAATGTATGTAGGGCTGGATTTGTGGATAGGTATTGTTTAAATCTGGCTTTGTCCTTGAATATCTTGTTTTCTCCACTGAACGTGATTGAAAGTTTTGTTCTTAGGTTCTGTCTTTTCATGGTTCCCAGATTTCCTATATGCTTTGTGTTAAGTATTTGTAGGATTTAACATTTTTCTTTGACTGATGAATCTATTTCCTCTATGGTATCTTCCATGCCCGAGGTTCTGTCTTTCATCTCTTGCATTCTGTTGGCTATGCTTGCATCTGTAGTTCCTTTTCACTTACCCAGATTTTCCATTTCCAGAATTCCCTCAGTTTATGTTTTCTTTATTGCCTCTCTTTCAATTTTTAAATCTTGAACTGTTTCCTTTACTGGCTCGATTGTTTTTTCATGGTTTTCTTGGCTTTCTTTAAGGGATTTGTTGATTTCTTCCAATTTTCTGTTGCCTTTTGCTCCATTTCTTTAGGGCAATTTTTCATTTCCCTTTTAAGGGTCTTGGTCATCTTCATAAAGTTACTTTTCAGGTCATTTTTCTTCTGCTTCATATGCATTGGGATGTTCAGTTCTTGCTGCTGTAGAACCACTAGTTTCTGGTGCTGCCATATTGCTCTTTATGTTGTTGACTATATTCTCACACTGCTTCTACCCATCTAGTCTCTAATCTTTGCAGGTGGGGCCTGTGGCTGATTCTTATGAGCCAGAGGAAGGTTAGGGGAGCAGGTAGGATGCTACTGTCTGGTTACTGAAATTGAGGTAGGTAGAGGTGGGGCACAGTATATACCCCAGGTGACCAGGGCCTAGAGAGCAGAGCTGTCTAGCTTGGAGCTCAGACACTTACCTCTTCCTTGGTGTTACTCTTTTGGAGTCTCAAAGACCACCTGAAGTAACACACCTTCTCTAACAGCACCATACATCCTAACCCTTCCTAGATAATTCCACCAGGTCCAAATATCCAAAAATAAGGGCCTATGGGGCGTTCTTATTCAGAACTGTTTTTAGCATGATTCAGTTACATTCCTTTTTTTTTCTTTTATAAAATATACATTTTTTGTCAATTTCATGTATACAATAGATTGTGATCTTATTCACACTTCCATTCATCTCTTTTATCTCTTTCTCAAACTTCTGATTATTTTCTTTCCAACTGGTCCTCCCCCATCTTTCTTTCTTTATTTTTGTCCTGCTGAGTTTAATTGGGATTACTTATATAATCATGTGCAGGGTGCTATTTACTACAGCATGTAGCATGGAAAAATTACCAGTGGCTATACCACTCCCCCTGGCAACCCTTAACTTCTGATGGCTCCTCTGGTCAGGGAGAGGCTTCACAACTGCCACCCCATTATTAACGGAATGTTGAAGGTCTCAGTTTTGTGCAGGTATCCATGGCTGCTGTGCGCTCATAATCGCAAAGTTCATGTCACATTCAGAACTCAGAACTTCAGAGCACCCCTCTCTACCTACAGGTCTTGTGTTCTTGCTACTCCTTCTTCTCTGATGATCTCTGGGCTCTACATCTGGTGATCTACATATATCTGTAACTTATTCTCAATTCTTTCACCAGTTCTAAGTGACTGCACTAACTGCTGCTCACTTATGAAAGAAAATTCTCTAATTAAGGCTTAGAGCAGCTAAGAGAATGTGAGAAAACAAAGACAAAATAAAATCCAAACGTCTTTATAATTTGCAGCCTAATAGGAAGAAACATACATGAAAAAGTATGCTGTAGAATAAAACTCACAGGAGGATATTTGTTACCAATTCTTTATGTTTCTTAAAGATCTCCTTGGGAGAAATGTTAAATATTCCTAATTTGAAAGTATTACATGAAGAACATACCCACTGGTATATTGTCTCAATATTTCTATTTGATTTTCAGTCTCAACATTCTTATCATATTTCCTTCTCACCCTAAAGCTATCAATTCCACAGTAATGTCTCACCAGGCTTTAGAATGCCATAATGCTGGATCATATCACTGTTACTTCATGCTATGTTCTAAAAGAAAGTTAGCATCATTGTATAGATGCGTAACATTTTTTTTTCAAGACATCATGGAGGCCTGTCTTTACTGCCTCAGCTACTGGATTACAAGAACATTTCATCATTCCAGCTTTTTTTTTAAAAAAAAATGGGTTCAAGGGATGGAACTCACCTAGATCCGCATGCTTGCAGGGCAAATACTTTGCTGACTTAGTTATCCCCTTAGTCAAATATTAAAATAGATTTAATAAAGGAATAAGAAGTAATTTTTCCCTCAATAAGAAGCTGGCAGTACTTTTTCTTCTGGGCTAAACAATAAAATTTCATAAGGATAAGTGGTGCAGCATTTCTGGTCCTCTAACTAATTGGCAAAATATTCTGCGATACTGTAAGTTATGCTCAAATTGCTCATTAAGGTCACATTTTATTACTAGTTTTGGCTTACTGAGCAGATATATCATAAGTCAGATCCTAGAAGTCTAGGTCAACCTACATGAGTAGATGTGAGACTGGATACTAATCCCAGGTTCAGGAGAAGAAAATTCACAAAAGATTAAATAGAAACATTCAAGAAAATGAACCATCGGTTGTGGAATTTGGCACATAAATTTAGATTTATAGTGACAAGAGTAATGAGTTACAGAGAAGCAGGTGACATTCTACCTCATTTTAATCTAAGATGTCAAATGGTTGAGCAAGAAAATATTGGCAAATTAATATTTTACATCATTGGGGCTGGAAAGATACTCAGAGGTTAAGAGTTCAGTTTCCAGCACAAAAGTCAGGTGGCTTATGATCGTGTGTAACTAGCTCCAGAGAATAGTATGTTTTCTTATGGCCTCCCCAGCTACCTGTACTCACATGTGAACATAAATATATACCTACACACATGTAAAAATAATAATATTTCTTTAAATTTTTTAACAATTATCCACTTAGGAAATAATTTGATTTTTTGTGACATTTAATTTTATTTTTACTCTACTCAAAACATCATTGGATAACATTATTTTAAATAGTAATATCCATCAAATTTTTCTTCTTCTTTTTTTAAATTTCCGCCTCCTCCCAACCTCCCATTTCCCTCCCCCTCCTCCTCCTCCTTTTCCCCTCCTCCCACTCCTCTCCCCCTCCCTCTCTAGACTGAAGAGCAGGCAGGGTTCCCTGCCCTGTGGAAAGTCCAAAGACTTCCCCCCTCCATCCAGGTCTAGGAAGGTGAACATTCAAACTGGCTAGGCTCCCACAAAGCCAGAACATGAAGTAGGATCAAAACCCAGTGCCATTGTCCTTTGCTTCTCAGCAGCCTCATTGTCCACCATATTCAGAGAGTCCGTTTTTATCCCATGCTTTTTCAGTCACAATCCAGCTGGCCTTGGTGAGCTCCCAATAGATCAGCCCCACTGACTCCGTGGGTGGGTGCACCCCTTGTGGTCCTGACTTCTTTGCTCATGTTATCCCTCCTTCTGCTCCTCATTAGGACATTGGGAGCTCAGTCTGATGCTCTAGTGTGGGTCTCTGTCTCTATCTCCATCCATCGCCAGATGAAAGTTCTATGGTGATATGAAAGTATGGCTATAGGATAGAGTCATTTCAGGTTCCCTATCCTCAGCTGCCCCAGAAACTAACTGGGGACATCGCCCTGGGCACCTGGAAGCCCCTCTAGGTCTATGTCTCTTGCCAACACTAAGATGGCTCCCTTAATTAAGATGTGAGCTTCCCTGCTCCCCTATCCAACCTTCCTTTATCCCAATCATCCCATTTCCCCAAGTTCTTCCCCTTCTCACTTTTCTCTCCCCATCTCCCCTTATCCCCCTCCCACACAACACCCAAGATCCCAATTTTTTGCCGGCAAACTTGTCTACTTTCCATAACCATGAGGATAGATATATGTTTTTCTTTGGGTTCACTTTCTTATTTAGCTTCTTTAGGATATCAAATTGTAGACTCACTGACCTTTATTTATGGCTAGAACCCAATTATGAGTGAGTACATCCCAAGTTCGTCTTTTTGGGTCTGGGTTACCTCACTCAGGATAGTGTTTTCTATTTCCATCCATTTGCAAGCAAAATTCAAGAAGTCATTGTTTTTTACTGCTGAGTAGTACTCTAATGTGTATATATTCCACACTTTCTTCATCCAT
>NC_022026.1:34709912-34713629 GCF_000317375.1 Microtus ochrogaster
TGTCTTGGTCCAGTCTTTGCTGTGACTGACTCTCTGGGTTTTTCTCTTCAGTGTGGAAGCAGGAACCATCCCGTCCAAATGGAACTCCTCAGCACCTAAACCGGGCTGCCTCGTAGCTCAATGATCTATGGACAAAGGAAGAACGGAGCAGGCAGGGCTGGATCCAGGAGAGCACAGGAGTTGCTGGAGCAGAAGCTGAAAATGCCCGGGCTCCCTTGCAGGGGACCTTGAGGCCTGCCCGGTAGGCAGGCACTCACCGCTCTGGGTGGGTAACCTTAGTGTAGGAGCTTAAAACTGTTCTTAAGCACTGGTCCTAGCATGCAGCAGGGCAGGGTTGGGGGGGTGCTGGGTACTGGGTTATGCATAAGAAAGACAGCCCTGCAGAAGGAGCTGGGGGAGGTGGGTTTGTGCTCTCTTCCGGGACAATCCACCCCTGGATAGCACACACTCACCTGTCCAGATGGAACTCCTCAGCACCTAAACAGGGCTTAATTTGAGTTTTTTTAAAAAAATTGTGGTTATCACGAAAACTGGTAGTAAATGCATCCTTACCCAGAATGCAATTATGAGATAAACGTTCTGAAAATTTTATCTTATTTTCAATATAAATAGCTTATTATCTATAAATGAAATAGTAAGGAAGCTTTAGGAATCAACAACCTAACGATGACAATTCATTTTGATATTAAGGGGGGACACTCTAACAAAAAGAAAATTATAAAAGGAGAGCCCTCAAATTTCTTTAAAATCAATCTCAAGTATCTGTCTATGCATCTATCTATCTATCTATCTATCTATCTATCTATCTATCTATCTATCTATCTATCTATCTACCTAACTATGATCCATAAACCACACATTTGTGGAAGCTTATGGGAAAAATACTGAATAGGTTATACAGGCATTTCAATAGAGTTCTGCCTTCCTCAGGGTTTCCAGTGCTGTGAAGAGACATCATGACCATGACAACTCGTTTTTATAATTGTTTAAAAAGAAAATAAACTATCTTTTTTCATTTTACATACCAATCCCAGTTTCCCCTCTCATCCTTCCTCCAATTCCCTTCATCCATTCCTCAGAGACGGTAAGGCACATTGTTTTGACAAAGGTCTAAGGCCCTTCCTACTATATCTAGGGTAAGTAGGGTATCCATCTAAAGATAATGGGTTCCTCAAGTCAGTATATGGGATAGAGATAAATCCTGGTACCACTGCCAATGACCCTGCAGTCTGCCCCAGACATATAATGGTTACCCACATACAGAGGGTCTAAGTTGGTTTTATGCTGGTTCCTTTCCTGTCTGGCTAGAGTTGGTGAGCTCCCATTAGCTCAGGTAAACTGTTTCAGTGCATGTCTCCATCATGGTCTTGACCTCTGTGCTCCTATTCTCACTCCTCCCACTCTTCAACTGGACTTTGGGAGCTCAACCCAGTGCTCAGCTTCAGGTCTCTGCCTCTGTTTCCATCAGTTGCTGGATGAAGGCTCTATGTTGACATTTCAGATATTCATCAATTTGACTATAGGGAAAGACCTATTTCAACACCCTAATTCTATGGTTTCAGGTCTTAGCTGGCATCGCCCTTGTAGATTGCTGGGAATTTCTCTATTGTCAGGTTTATTGCTAGCAACGTAAAGGCTCCCTCAATTAAAATATCTCTTTTCTTGCTCTCATCTCTGTCCTTCCTCCATCTCAACTATTCCATTTCCTCAAGTTCTCCTCCCCCTCACCTTCTCCCCTTCTCTTTCTTTTCCACCCTCCTTTCTCCCCTGACCCCCATGCTTTGGACTTTGTCTGGAGATTTTGTCTATTTTATATTTCCTGATTTTTCTATATGTTTTTCTTAGGGTGCACCTTGTTACTTAGCTTCTCTAGGGTCATGGACTATAGGCTTGTTATCCTGTACTTTATAGCTAGTATTCATGTATGAGTGAGTACATACCATGTTCATCTTTCTGGGTCTGGGTTACCTCACTCAGGATGTTTTTTTCTAGTTCCACCCATTTGCAGGCAAATTTCAAAATGTCATTGTTTCTTACCACTGAATATCCCATTGTGTAAATGTATCACATCTTTTTTATTCATTCTTTGGTTGAGAGGCATCTAGGTTGCTTCCAGGTTCTGGATAGTATAAATAATGCTGCTATTAACATAGTTGAACAAATGCCTTTGTTGTATGGTTGAGCATCATTTGGGTATATGCCCAAAGTAGTATTGCTGGATCCTGAGGTAAGTTGATTCCCAATTTTCTAAGAAGCAGACATACTGATTTCCAGAGTGATTGTCCAAGTTTGCATTCCCAACAGCAATGGAGGAGTGTTCCCCTTATTCCACATCATCTCGCTGGATGTTCATAAGCTATCATTGATGATTTTGATCTTAACCATTCTGACAGGTGTAAGAGTTGTTTTGATTTTCTCAATTGTCTTCCAGCCATTTGAGATTCTTCTGATGAGAATTTGATGTTTAGTTCTACCTTTAGTTGTGCAGTTTTTAATTTGATTATTTGAAATTTTGATGTCTAATTTTTTGAGTTTTTTATATATTTTGGGGATTAGTTCTCCATTTGATGCAGGTTTGGTGAAATCTTTTCCTATTTCGTAAGCTGACCTTTTGTCTTATTGACCATGTCCTTTGCTTTACAGAAGTTTTTCAGTTTCAGGAAGACTCATTCATTTATTGATTCTCTCAGTGTCTGTTCTACTGGGTTTATATTTAGGAAATGGTCTCCTGTTCCCATGCATTGAAGCCTACTTCCCCCATTCTCTGATATCAGGTTCAGTGTACTTGATTTGTACTTGACTTTTTCCCATGGGGATAGATATGGACCTATTTTCATACTTCTACATGTTGACATCCATTTATGACAGCACCATTTGTTGAAGATACTTTCTTTTTTCCATTGTATAGTTTTAGCTTTTCTGTCAAAAATCAGGTGTTCATAAGTGTGTGGATTAATATCTGGGTCTTCAGTTCAAATCCATTGGTCAGCCTGTCTGTTTTTATGTTAATACCAAGCTTTTTTCATTGCTGTAGCTCTATAATAGAGCTTGATGTCAGGAATAGTGAAGCCTCCAGAAGTTCATTTATTGTGCAGAATTGTTTTTGCTATCCTGGGTTTTTTGTTTTTTGATATGAAGTTGATTATTGTTTCTTCAAGGTCTGTGAAGAATTGTGTTGGGATTTTGATGGGGATTGCATGGAATCTATAGATTGCTTTTGGTAGGATTGCAATTTTTATTATGTTGAGCCTACCTGTCTAAGAGCATGGAAGATATTTTCATTTTCTTCTATCTTCTTCAATTTCTTTCTTAAAGAACTTAAAGTTCTTGTTGAACAGGTCTTTCACTTCTTTGGTTAGTGTTACCCCAATATATCTTATGTTATTTGTGGCTATGTATTTTAAGGTTGATGTTTCTCTGATTTCTTTTTCAGCTTTTTTATCTTTTGTATATAGGAGGGCTACTGATTTTTTTGAGTTGATTTTGTACTCTGCTACATTACTGAAGGTATTTATCAAATGTAGGAGTTCCCTGGTAGAGTTTTTGGGGTCACTTATGTATACTATGATATCATCTGCAAATAGCAAAAGTTTGACTTCTTTCTTTTGAAAGACCCTTGATTTCAAGGGCGGGGGGAGAGATCCCCAAGACTCAATAATCCAGGCCAACAGATGCAATCAGCAAGAGGTTTCTTTATTGATCACACAGGTACCTGCG
>NC_022026.1:34714913-34716223 GCF_000317375.1 Microtus ochrogaster
CTATCTATACTGAATATAATCTCTATGTATCTAAAGAACCTAATTAGTCTAATTATAAATGACAAACTTAGAATACTATTGATCTATATAATTCTCAATACATATCTAAATTAAAGACTAAGACAATAAACGACTGTGAAACAAATGAGGACAATGACCTCAAAATATAAACAATGTACAAATATACATTGCAGTATGGTAAATACATATCAATACACAAACAATATATAAGTATCTTAATCAGAGGTAGAAATGTACAGTGCAATATGGTAAATGTATACAATACATATATCAATACAATATATGTCAATACATAAAAAATGTTTTTTTAAGATTTATTTATTTATTATGTATACAGTGTTCTGCCTATGTGCATACCTGCACCCCAGAAGAGGGCACCAGATCTCATTACAGATGGTTGTGAGCCACCATGTGGTTGCTGTGAATTGAACTCAGGACCTCTGGAAGAACAGTCAGTGTTCTTAACCACTGAGCCATCTCTCCAGCTCCATAAAAATGTTTTAAACAGAGGTAGAAACATGCATGCATACAATAGTCAATAAATTTAACTTTGTATCAATATACAAGAATCGATAACAATATATTTGTCTAAAAACAGTAACTCACAATTACAAATCTATTATCGCATCATCCCTCTTTTTTTTTCCAAAATGATCCCTGAGCTTATAAAATTCCTCTCTCAACCCTCAACCGTATACTAATTATAATCAATCCCTAAATGATGTCCCTAAACCCAAGGGAAAACGTTAATGGGAGAGGGGACGTCTCCCTCTAGAATTACTTCCAGCTGTCATGGGGGTGACGTTCTTTCTGGGGGATTCTGTGAAAGTAAAATGAAGGTTAAATTTCAAGATCAATGTCTTTTAAAATTGCCAATAGTCTCTGAGTATTTTGTGCAGGTCTGGCCAGAATGTTATATAAGATGTGCACCATTTCAGCTAACCAAGTTGGAACTGTCTTGTACAGCTGGTACCCAAAACAGGTCTTGCAGTAGCACTATCAGAATCATGACATCATTATCAACCAGGTGGAGTTGTTATGGGGCCCCATCATCTTCCTGGAAACTTCAAATGTCACTTCAGGAAAAACTCATTGTTCATTGTGAAAAACTTAAACATTAATCATATAGACATAAATAAACAAATATACACATATATTCAATGAAAGGCATGATAGAGATATTCAGTGAAAAGTATGATAGATATGAAGAAAAGCAAAGATGTTTTCTAAACTCATATTTCTTTCTGTCCCATATCATGGCTCTTGACATGAGACAGAAACTCCAGAAA
>NC_022026.1:34719493-34724245 GCF_000317375.1 Microtus ochrogaster
CCACTGTTTGATCCATATTGGCTTCTCAGTTAGCCATTTTAAAGGTAGGGCTGTTGGTATCTCTAAAGGTTTGATTAGAAAACTTTCCCAACCCTTTACTCTGAGGTAATGTCTGTCTTTGAAGTTGAGGTGTGTTTTTTGAATACAGAAAAATGATGGATCCTGCTTTTGTGTCTATTCTCTTAGCCTGTGTCTTTTTATAGATAAATTGAATCCATTGATATTAAGAGATATTAGTGACCAGTGATTGTTAATTCCTGTCATTTTTCAGTGGTAATGTTTCTGTTTCCCTTCTTTGTGGTGTTCTGGTGTGAGGTTATCTGTTGTCTGTGTTTTTGTGGGTGCACTTAGCTTTCTTAGGTTGGAGTTTTCCATCTACTACTTTCTGTAGGGCTAGATTTTTGAATAGGTATTGTTTATTTCTGGTTTTGTCATGGAATATCTTGTTTTCTCCATCAATGGTGATCGGAAAATTTGCTAGATATAGTAATCTGGGCTTGTATCTGTGGTCTCTTAGTCTCTAAAGCATATCTACCCTTCACTGTTTCCATTGTGAAGTCTGGTGTAATTCTCATAGGTCTGCCTTTATATGTAACTTGACCATTTTCCTTTGAAGCTCTGTATGTTTTGTATTTTGATTATTATGTGGTGAGGGGACTTTTTTTTGGTTCAGTATATTTGGTGTTCTTGTACTTCATAGGGACATCCTCCTTTAAACTGGGAAAGTTTTTTCTATGATATTGTTGAATATATTTTCTGTGCCTTTGAGATAGAATTTTTATCCTTCTTCTATCCCTATTATTTTTAGGTTTGGTCCCTTCATGATGTCACAGATATCCTGAATGTTTTGTGTTAAGAATTTGTTGGATTTAATGTTTTCTTTGGCCTACAAATCTATTTTCTCTATGGTGTCTTTGACACCTGAGATTTTCTCTTCCATGTCTTGTATTCTGTTGGTTATATTTTTCTCTCTAGTTTTTGTTACCCAAATTTTTCATATCCAGCATTTCCTCAGTTTGTGTTTTCTTTATTGTCTCTATTTCATTCTTCAAGTCTTGAACTGTTTGAGCTATTTGCTTCACCCATTTGATTGCTTTTCCTTGGGTTTCTTTTAGAGATTTTTTGATTTCTTTCAGTTTTGTCTTTTTCAACATTTATTTAAAGGAAATTTTCTTTTCCTTTTTAAAGGTTTCCATCTTTCATATATTTAAAATTGTTTTCTTCTGCTTCCTCTGAGTTAGGATGACCAAGTCTTCCTGTTGTATGACCACTGGGTTCTGGTGTTACCATGTTGCTTTATTGGTTGCTGAATAAATTCTTGCATTGGCACCTGACCATCTCTTCCTCCCATTGGTGCCAGCAATGTCTTTGCCTTTTGGTCCAATCCTTGCAGTGGCTGTCTGTGTCTTTGTGAACTGTTTTTAGTCTTCTCTGTACTGTCATTTTCTCTGTCTTAGGAGCCACTGGGATCTCTCTTTTCCAGCTCTCTTGGCCTGCTCTCTTGATCTGCTCTCTTGGTTTGCTCTTTTGGTCCACTTTGTGTAATTACAATCTGTGCTTTAGATTTCCTCTCTTGGTCCTCTCTGTATTTGCATCCTGTGTTTCAGAGTTTCTCTTAGTACTCTCTGTATAGTAGCAGATTTTGTTTCAGAGTTCCAATGAGGTTGCTGGGGACAGGAGGGTTTCTGTGTATAGTGGGACTTGTAGCTTGCAGGGTCTGATCAATGGGGTTGGGGTATTGGAGCAGCCTTCCTGCAGGAAACTTGCCTGCTGTCTGGCTTGAGAAGCTGAGGTAGGCAGGGGAGGGGCTTGGGGTTTTGCCCCACTATGGAGGGACTAGAGAGTGGGTAGTCAAGCCAGAGGGGTATTCACTCACCTCCTGGTCCTCCTTGTGTATTTGTAACCAGTGTCTCAGAGTTCCTCTGAGGTAGTGGGGTGGGGTGGGAGGATAGGAGTGTTTGTGGGCAGAATGGTACTTGTAGCTTACAGGATACAATCAATGGGATGGGGATGTTGGAGCAGCCTACTTGCAGGAAACTTGTCTGCTGGCTGTCAAGAGAAACCGAGGACAACTCTTATCAAGAAAACTATTTAATTGATGTGGCACACAGTTCAGAGGTTTAATCCATTATCATCATGGTGGAACAAAAGTCAGCATGCAGCTAGACATGCTGCTGAGGAAGGAGGTAAGTGTTCTTACATCTTGACCTCCAGTGGTTTGGGACACTGGGTATGGCTTGAACATATCACAAACCTCCAAACCTGACTTCACAATGACAGCTACACCTGCTAATAGTGCCACTCCCTATGAGGTTATGGGGGACAATTTCATTTAAACTATCACAAGTTCCTTTGTGGGAAAGGCAATTTGTAATTTTATAGAGGCTTGCTCAATCTGTCAGATTATATCTGAGATCTAGGCCAAGATCATGTTTATTAATCATTGATTCTTAGAGGTAAAGTTATGTTTCAATTTAAGGGACTGATTTACCTTAACAGAAAGGAAATACTGTAAATGGAGTCATTCTAAACAATAGAAAGTCAGTTCTACACGTGTTCAAATTGATAAAGAAAGTGTGAAATATGTACGCATTAGAGTATTACTCAGTGGTAAAAAACAATGACATCTTGAATTTTGCATGCAAATGGATGGAAATAAAAAACACTATTCTGTGTGAAGTAACCCAGACCCAAAAAGATGAATATGGTATGTACTCACTCATAAGTGGATTCTAGCCATAAATAGAGGACATTGAACCTATAATCCGTGATCCTAGAGAAGCTAAATAAGAAAGTAAACTCAAAGAAAAACATATATTTATCCTCTTGGATATTGGAAGGCGAGAAGATTGCCAGGCAAAAATTGAAAACTCGGGGGTGGGGTGGGGGTAAGGGGAGATGGGGAGGAAAAAGTGAGAAGGGGGGATGGGGAGAGCGTGGGGGAATGGGACGGTTGGAATGGAGGAAGGAAGGGTGGATATGGGAACAGGGATGTATATATCTTAATTAAGGGGGCCATTTTTGGGTTGGCAAGAGACTTGACTCTAGAGGTATCCCCGGTTCTCCATGGAGATGTCCCAAACTAGATCCTTGGGCAGCTGAGGAGAGGGAGCCTGAAATGGCCCTATCCTATAGCCATACTGATGAACATCTTGCATATCACCATAGAACCTTCATCTGGCGATGGATGAAGCTGGAGACAGAGACCCACATTGGAGCACAGAACTGAGCTCCAAGGGATCAGAAAGAAGAAGAACATGAGCAAGGAAGTCAGAACCGCGAGGGGTGTGCCCACCCACAGAGACGGTGGGGCTGATCTAATGGGAGCTCACCAAAGCAAGCTGGACTGGGACTGATGGAGCAGGTGATCAAACAGGACTCTTTGAACTTTTCAGGCAAGGAGGGATGACTGAGAAGCCAAGGACAATGGCACTGGGTTTTGATCCTACTGCATTTACTGGCTTTATGGGAGCCTAGTCTTTGTGGGATGCTCACCTTCCTAGATCTGGATGGAGGGAGGAGGACCTTGGACTTCCCACAGGGCCGGGAACCCTGACTGCTCTTTGGACTGGAGAGGGAGGCGGAGGGGAATGGGGGGAGGGGAAGGGGAATGGGAGGTGGGGGGGAGGCAGAATTTTTTAAGTAAAAATAAATAAATAAAAAATTCTCAACAAAGACTCTTTAGAAAAATATTACAGAATCTAGAGTTTCTGTCCAAAATCTTTGACCTAAAACCTTATACCAACTGTAGAAAATAAAATAAAAAACTGACAAAGAAAGGGAAAAAATACGTAGAAAGATTATGGAATTAGAAGGTGACCTTAAAATACAGTTAATATCTTAAAGGAAAAGATTGTCAAAGTGAATAATCAACTTGGAAATTCTAATAAAGGAATAGAATATATCAAACAATTGACCACTTTTGAGTTTAAAAGTGAAATATCAAAAATAAAAAATTTACTTTATAAGCTTGACAAAAGGTTTATAATAGTAGAAGAGTCAATGAACCCAAAGATACTAAATTGAGAATTCAGAAATTCCTAAGTTATAAAACACCCAACATACACGAATTAAGAAATAAATGAGGACAGAGGTAGGATAGGATATAAAGTATTTTAAATATCTCCAACTTTTATAGGAAGAAGGAAGTAATAACATAGAAGTTTCTAGAAACAGAACAAGCCAAAGTGGAATAGATCAAAAGAAACCTATCTGTAACACACTAAAGCTGTAAAAAAAAAATCAAAAACAAAAAATAACATTGGAAGAAGCAGAGAAATAAGACACATTACAGGGAAATAATGATACTTTTGGCAATTTCTCATGAAAGGACAATATAAAATGAAAGTAAGTAGATTCACTTTTTTAAAGTGCTAGGGGAAAATTGTCCACATAGAACTCGATATTCAGGGAAAATGTGCTTCAGAAATGAGAGTGAAAGAAGACATTTTTACATAATGGAAGCTTAGATAATTTATTGCCATAATACTTAGTCTATAAGAGTTAGTAAAGGAAGTTTTTTAAATTGAAGAAAATTACAAGATGGAAAACCATATCTATAGGCAGAGATAAGAGCAATAAGAATGATAACTATGTAGGTAAATTTAAAAATTCTCCTCTTTATGATATTTAAAGCTAACAGTGTTTAAATAAGAAATTAGATTGAATTGTTTAATTTATGACATGTATAGACAGAATAAATGAGAGCAATAACAAGAATGGTGGTGAAGATAAAACATTTTACCTTTCAGG
>NC_022026.1:34724345-34749307 GCF_000317375.1 Microtus ochrogaster
ATTTAATTACATTGGAAAAAGATAAAGATGAGTAAATTAAACTAAGAGCATCTCTAGAAGAAGCTATAACTAGAAATCCAAAACAAGATTTCAAATGGGCTGTGAAAACTTCTGGATTAATTCAAAAGAAAGCTTCTAATTGGAGAGCATTGCATGTTCCACTAATATTTAGGTAATTATTCATAGAGTTAGACTTCACAGTCTGGATAGCTGCTTCATATTTTTTCTATTTTTGTTTGTTTCTGATACTCATTGCTTATCTTCAATTATATCCATTTTTTTTTTTTTACAAAATAAAGACTCAAGACCAAATTACATTTTGTAGACCGGGTAGATGGTTCAGGGGATAAAGGCACTGGTTGACAAGCATGACAATCTTAGTTAGATTTCTGTGACCCAAAAGCTGGAAGGAGCAAACCTACTTCTGTAAGCTATCCTAATGTCTCTACATACATGCTCAATATCAGGCCTGGTGGTGGTGATTCACGCCTTTAATCCCAGCACTTTCGAGGCAGAGACAGGCGGATCTCTGTGAGTTCAAGGTGAACCTGGTCTACAGAGCTAGTTCCAGCACAGCCAGGGCTGTTACACAGAAAAATCCTGTGTCAAAAACAAAACAAAACAAAACAAACACCCAAAAAACAAAGAAAAATCACACTCAATATTTGTGCAACACATTTGCACATATACACATGCACACACACTCATGCAGACACAATTAAAAATAAATAAAATATTAAAAAAATTTAAAAACTAATTTGAAAAGAATCATGTTTTATTTTCTAAGGTTACACTTCAAATGTAAATGTGTTTCTATATGGAAATCTAAGGATATAAAAGTATATAGACAAGATAAATAGTAAGCCTAAAATAAATGATGTTAAGAGCCAATCAAAATAGAATTTTAAAAGGGAAAATTGTTGAAGAAAGTAGATACCTATTTCTTGACAAAATATGAGTTTATCTAGGTGACATAATTAACTGTGTATGTACTTATCAAAAGAACTTCAGCATACCAAAACAAAGTCTCAGAACTGAAAGGAAAATATAAGCAAATCTACTTCCACATGGTGATATCACAGCCAATCTATCAGACATATTTAGCTCAGAGAACAATGAACATAAAAATTATCAGTGGTAGCAATTGGTTGACCCCAGAGACCCAACCAAAAGTCTCTACTTTTCCTTCACAGGCTCTAACTACAGTCCAGTCTGAAATGTTGCTTCAATTACATGTGGATGTTCTGTCATAATATGAGCCTTAACCATATATTCCCAACCCCTTGTTATATATCTCAGGTTAAAAAAATAAAAATCTATTAAAATAAATGAGAATGGAAATCAAACACACCAAACACAGGATATAGCAAAAACAGCACTGAGAGGGAGGTTTTAAAAACCCACACTAAAAATTAGAAAGATTTTAAATAAATGGTTTATCAATGCAATTAGAATTGCACGACACAACAGCAATATACCAGAGATTGGAAAGAGGTGAGTGGATTATGGATGGACAGCAGATTGTTAACAGATATAGCACTATGTTTATATATCAGGAATGATATCTAATGTTCCATAGCACAGTAGGTTAACAATGCTTGAAAACAGTGGTATGTCTTAAAATTCTTAACAGAAAGAATTTGCTATGTCATCAACACACAGAATGATAGATAGTTGAGATGATAACTTTGAATTGAGTATATTTAATTGTTAATTTTCCAAAATTAATGGAAGACACTAAATACATTGACATACATGCCAATGTACCCAACATTCAATATTGCTAATACGTTAACTATCCTCATTTGATAAATAGACTCAATGCAATCCATGAAAAAAAAATCCATTTTAACAGAAATTACCCAATGATCATTTATGGTAGTGCTCTGGGTTGAAATCAGTGTCAGGGTAAGATAGACAAGCTCTGAGCTACATTTTGAGCTCAAAGAATGGGTTCTATGCTTATTATAGGAGTAGAAAGGAATGAGAGAAAGAGCCAAAATAAAGTATAAAATAAAAACAAAGTTAGTAAACCATGGTTTATTGACTGCAAGCCTAGCTATAATGCTAGAGTAATCAAGAGTGTAGGGTAGTAATGTGAGGACAGATGAACAAATCAATGACTCAAAATCAGACACCAGAGCAAACTCACATGCATATGAGCAATTCAATTTTGAAAGTAATTGCAAGACAGTACAAGAAAAAAGACCCTTTACACAAATTGTCTGAGAAAAATTGGTAAGTATATAATGATCAGCCAATCTTGAGCTCTACCTCACAACATATATAAAACACAGAAGGTAATATATGTGTCACAGATGTATACTTGAAAATTAAAGCTAGAAAGTTTCTAAACAAAAATATTTAACCATAGTTTTGTAATTTTGAGAAAAGCAAATATTTATAAAAAGAACACTAATTTGTCAAATACTTTGAAAAGATACTGCATAGAAGATGATCTATTTGTTACTGTATAATTGACACATAATTACACATATTGAATGGAAGTTATCAAATAATTTTGCTTCAAGCTTGAACACTTTGGTACAGACAAGGTAAGTTATGAACTGAGGTTCAAAGTACACTCATGCTAAATATTGCCTTCTGCTGTCATTCTGTCAGATAACACTTTCAAATCTTTTATAAGTTTTAAGAGTAACTGGAGATAAATGTTCAAAATACCCCTTAGGCAAAATTTAACTTCATTGATGATGCTTACTTTAATCTCCTTTTTTTGTTTTGTTTTTTTGTTTTTGTTTTTGAGACAGAGTTTTGCTGTAGCCTGTCTAGGAACAAGCTCTTGTAGACCAGACTGACCTCAAACTCACAGAACCCACCTCCCTCCCGAGTGCTCGGATTAAAGGTGTGTGTCACTGTGGCCCAGCTTCTACGTTGCTAAGATTAGTCTACTTTACTCTCTGTTTGTATGTGTGTGTGTTTATGTATATTTGTTTAAATCATAACCTCAAAGACTCATTTCTAAAGGCTTTGTTAAAATTGAAGTTTGCCAGTCATTATTGGCAGGGAATAAGGTAATCATAAAGGAACATATATTGTGATTCTCTACCCCCCACTCTCTCTCTTCCTGAATATCAGGTGGGTAGCTTTGCTTTACCATGTGCTTTTGTGAGAATCAATGAGTCCATTTGCTCATGGACAGCAGTTCCTAGAACCATGAGCCCAAATAAATTTACATAATATAGATTATCTTGGGTATTGGTTACTATAGAAGCAAACAGACTAACACAATGTTTTTTATGTATGTGTATATATATATATATATATATATATATATAAATGTGAGAATTGGAATATATTAATGAAGACTTTAGAATTAAAACAATATTTTTCAGTATTTCCAATGTTAAGATCTGTCTTGTAAGATTATCATAGGACAGGAGAATTTTTATAGTGTAAGTTAGTGACAGGTTTTTCAGGTCACTTTCTGAGCTGACACTCTCTTACTTTGTCATTAGCCAATGCGGGCTTAGATCACTGGCAGAAAGAATAACAAAGGATGTATTGATTTCCGTTAGCAAGTTGAAGACATTACCATCATTAGCTCTGTGGCTGCAGATCATTTCAAGTTTGACCTCCGCTAAGAAGTTCCCTGTCACTCCCTTCAGTTTGTCACCTTATTAATGGAGTTCTTCTTTTCTTTTTGTTTTTATCTGAACTATAAGAGCAACTGTATAATCTAATATAAATGTTTTATGAAGTAGTATTGTCAGCTACTGATGTTTTACAAAAAATGCACACTGGGTGGTATAATTATTTAAAGTTTAAAATGTGCTGTATAGAATTCTATTTTAATAAGCATTTCAGAAGTTGAATAGATGAAGTTCAAAGGACAAACACCTTTTAAACAAAATTATTCATTAGGTTTCCCATGTTTGAAATGATTAGTTGAAAGCTGCTATTCTAAGCTAAAAAGGATCTCCTTTGTCTTAATTGTTAACACAATTAACTGCTGGTTTGAACAATAATGCTACACATTAATGAGGTATATGCTAATTTCTATCTTTAGACACCAATTTTACACATAGCAACACATGAAGATTTTGCATTTTCCTTTAATTCAAATTCATACAAATATGTTTACTTTCTTTAGTAACTAATATAGGAATAAATTAAAACCAAGTTTTAAAGTCCTCTTCAATCAACTCTTCTTTGTGTCATGAGCACCAAGAGAAAACTGAATAAAGGAGTGCTTTTTCTAACATGATCAATGGACTCCCTTCTGCTATATGGACAAAATTAGAATATAGTTTAGATTGAACTATTTTTTTCATTGACAATGCATTCATCATAGGTAGAATGTGAGAGAATCTCAGAAAGGTGTGATGGTTGCAGAAAGCAGAAAATCTCTCCTAAAGCTAAGTGATGCCAAGGAGAAAGAAGAAGGCTCTGTGACTGGGATTTCCTTTTTCTTATTTGATAATGGAAAGAAAATCTCTCATAAAATTTTAATTTACAAATACAAATTTTATATGATTACAATCATAGAATATAATGTTTTGTTTGATACATATAACACATATATACATACAAAGCATAACAAATTGAAGTGTGACAATCAACATATACACTTATTAGCAGTTTTGAAATATGCAATAAATCATTCTTAACTAGTTATGCTGTATACTAGTCTTCAAAAGCTCAACTGAAACTTTAGATCTTTGACCAGATTTAGAAAAATCTCCTCTTTAAATCTGGTAACAAATCATTTTGGGACGTAGTTTGAATTTCAAACACATAAACATACTTGCATGGGTAACAGTGAGGCTTTATAGGGTTAAATGTGGTTTAAAAGATTGGAATTGATGATAAAAATTTGTTTGAAGTAGATTTAACAAGAGGAAGATAGTCAATATTGCAAAAATAACAGAGTGGGGGTAGCCTTGAAGGTAGATGCAGAAGAATGATGATGAGAAACAGCAAAATAATATAATTGCAAGAACCCCATCTCATTTACTTAGCCTCTTTGGGGGGCATATGATAAAAACAGTTTCAGTATAACCCAACAGTTGGAAACCCTTTCAAGAAGCTGGAGATTGAGAAGTAAAGACAAAGGTCTCAGTGTTGTAAAGACAAAGTGTGAAGAATCCTTGACTTGCCTGGCTATTCTCCCTCAAAGGTACTTGAAGAGCAATGAGAAATAAGGGTTTCTCTAGAAATAAGAATGCTCAGTGTGTATTGCACATAAAATATTTCAATTTCAGCAAAACAGTGCAAACTTGATTTTTGATTATTTTCTGGGTTAAATTTTAAAATAAAAACATGAGTTCACTGTAAAGTAAGTTCATATTCATAACTGGTTGAATAATAGAACTAAACTTCTTGATTGGTGGGTAGTTTTTAACCAGAAAGTATGTCTAGAGTGCTTTCATACTGAACTCTAATTCTGTCTCTTCTTACATATTGAATAACTGTCAAGATGAATTCATGCTTATAATAGTCTTGTGCTGTGGTCATGCTGCAGTATGCATTCAGGTCCTGAGATGGGGAAGGGGCATCAGTTCAAAAACAAGGTGAGTTTCACACAAGAGGCCGGCCATGAATATCTCCAACTGTCTTTATTTATACATCAAAACAAGCATGTTTTTTCCCTAATAGCAAAGATTTTTTTTCCCATCTTCCAACATTAACCTCCAGCAAAACTAAATACGCCAATTATGTTCCCCCTCCCCAACTTTTACATTAAAACATCTTTTAAACCAAAACCAACACTTAACCATTTTACTAACTTGGCCAAATATTAAACCAGTTACATTCTGTCTTTACATAAATAAAGATAATAAACATAGGCACACATTTTCAAAAACAGTGATAGCTTTGAAAATTTAAAGCATATTTGCAGAAATAGGGGTGATCTGCCTCAGATTCTGTCTGCACTGAATGAGAACAGCTTCCAGGGTCAAGAGTGAGAGCTGGCATCACCAGACAAGAAACCTGAGAAACATCAGCTCTCAAAGAATTTTAGGGGGAAATACTTGAGAAAAAAAATAGGGTTTCCAGGAATGATCACATCTGTCTCATGCGTGACTGACAAAGTGAAACTAAAGCTTCCAAGAGAATGGTCAATATTGGGAGAGAAAAGAGAACATGCAGGCTGCAAGGTCCCAGCAGTCCTGAAGTCCATTGCTTCCTGCCAAGTGAGACTGTCCCTGTGGGCTTTTGTCTCATCTGGAGACCTGTTAGAAAAGCACTCACAGTCCACAAGGTTTCCAACAGTCTTGATTGCAAATTTTTTCTGATAACTCAGTTATAATATTGAAAATAGATAAGAAGAACCAAGGACTCAAGAGTAAAACTTGCATTTATTTTCTCTATGGTGTCCTGGATGGAGGTGGGCGGTCCTTGGACTTCCCACAGGTCAGGGAACCATGATGGCTCTTCAAGCTGATGAGGGAGAGGAACTTGATCGGGGGAGGGGGAGGGAAATGGGAGGCGGTGGCGGGGAGGAGGCAGAAATCCTCAATAAATAAATAAATTAAAAAAAAGAAAACACAAGTGACATTATACAGACTGGGATGGTTATAGTTACCAATATATGTATATGTATGTATACAATATATATATATATGGATATAACAATAAAAAATGAGGCCATAAAAAAAAGAGTAAAACTTGCATCAGGAAAGGATGGCTCTGTGGATAAAGTGCTTGCCTTGCAAACATGAGGAGCAATTTGAATCCCCAAAAGGCTCATAAAAGCCAGGTGGATGAGGTGGTCTCACTGGAATTACAGATAAAGAATTTCTGGAGCAAGATGGATATCTAGACTAGCTCAAACAGCAAGTTGTGGGCTCAGTGAGAGACGCTGTCTCAGTTTAAGACGGAGAGCTATCACAGATAGCAGCAGGTATCAACTTTAAGCTTCCCTAAGTATGTACACATACATTTGTGCTTGTACAAAAATGCACCCATACACATGCAAAATATTTATACACATGTACATGTATATCACACACAAACATATGAGAATAAAAGAGCCAAACGTATTTAAAGTTTTGAAATATAAACTTGAAATAATGGTGTGAAACTTAACGGCAATAATTATGAAGTTGTATTTAAAGACAGGGATATTTATAGAATAACAGCATCATAGCTTATTATGGAAAGGACCCCAGGTATTTCATTTTGTTACCTACTCAGTAGAGTCAATGACATGACACAGTGGCTAAAAAAGAGGAAATTACATTCCTGTGTGTATTGCATTAAGACAAGAACATAGCACAAGAAGTTGGGTCCTACCATTACATAAGCCCTTTTTTTAAGTTTTATGTACCTTTTTTTTTTTTTTGGTTGATGACTACCAATGTGCAAAGTCCAGAGGAGAATATCTAGGTAACATCATATCAAATGAGACGTGATAAAATATGGCTATGAATTACTGAAATAAAGGTAAAAAGTCTACAAATACTGAATGTATTTAAGAATTATTTTCCTACATGGAGGATTAGACCCCCTCTGTAAATTTAATATCTAATATAGCATGGAAAACAGGAGATAAATACTTGAGAATACTTGTTAAAATAATTTATAAATTGGAGAATAATTTGCTTAGCTATGACATACTATTTTTGGCATTGGAAATACACAATGAACTAAATACACAGAGTACTTGTTCTTATGGTAGTTATTCTCATATTTTTTATGGAATTCCTATTACTTACATTAGACTTGGAGAAGAAAGACAGTGAAGCAAACAGCTCCTTAAGAGCAAGACATCAGCTGGAGAAGTAGTAATGCACAGTAGTTATAGAGTCCAAAGTAACTTTAATCATCAACCTGCTGACTGAGCTTGAATTATCACAGGAAACTTTCTAGTGGTTGGTATGTTCATTTGTAAATTGGAACTAGTAATATATATGACAAAAATAAAAATAAAAACCACATGATTGTCATGGTGATCCCACCAGATGAAGCAGTGAATGGATGCTTAAAAAAAATCCCACACTAGCTCAGAACTGAGAGATAGTTATTTATTTAGGGGTAAACTTAAAAATCAGGATTCTCTGCTTGAACGGTGAATGGAGATCGAATCCAAACAATGTGAATGAGCAAATGGCGAAAAAGGAGCAAGGGAAAGGGGGAAAAAAGGGGCAGACACAGCTTCGGCATCCACATATCTAGTATAAGAGGCTACACCCAAGTAGGCAGGTAATCACAAGTGGCAGGTCTTCCTACAGCACATGATCATCTCATTAGATGCTGAAAAAGCCTTCAACAAAATACAACATTCCCTCATAATAAATGCCTTGGATAGATCACAAATACAAGGAGCACATCTAACATAATAATGGCAGTATACAACAAGACAAAAAACAGCCAACATCAAACTAAATGGAGAGAAACTCAAAGTGATCCCACTGAAATCAGGAACAAGACAAGGTTGCCCACTCTCTCCATGTTTATTCGATATAGTTCTAGCTAGAGTAATAAGACAACAAAAGGAGATAAAGAGGATACAAATCAGAAAAGAAGGAAAACTCTCACTATCTGTTGATAATATGATAGTTTGCCTAAGTGACCCCAAAAATTCTACCAAGGAGCTTCTATAACTCATAAACACTTTCATTAATGTAGCAGGATACAAGATTTAATCAAAAAAATTGTAGCCCTTCCATGTATAGATGATAAATAGGCTGAAAAAGAAATCAGAGAAATATCACACTTCACAATAGCCACAAATAGCATAAAATATCTTGGAGTAACTCTTTCCAAACAAATGGAAGACTTGTATGACAAGAACTTTAAATGTTTGAAGAAAGAAATTGAAGAAGACACCAGAAAGTGGAAAGATCTCCCATGCTCTTGGGTAGGTAGAATTAACCTAGTAAAAATGGCAATCTTTTTATTTTTACTAAAAACTTCTGCCTCCTCCCCACCTCCCATTACCCTCTCCCTTCCCCCATCCTCCTTCCCCTCCCTTTCCAGTCCAAAGAGCAGTCAGAGTTCCCTGCCCTATGGGAAGTCCAAGGTTCTCCCCCCTCCATCCAGGTCTAGGAAGGTGTGTATCCAAACAGACTAGGCTCCCATAAAGCCAGAGCTACAGTATTGAAAACAGCTTGGTATTGGCATAAAAATGGCAATCTTACCAAAAGAAATCTACAGATTCAATGCAATGCCCATCAAAATCCCAGCAAAATTCTTCACAGACCTTGAAAGAATGGTGCTCAATTTCACAGGGAAAAGCAAAAAACCCAGAGTAGACAAAACAATCCTGTACAATAAAAAAAAAAAAAACCCTAATCAAAACCAACTTCGGGAGGCATCACAATCCCTCACTTCAAACTCTACTATAGCTACATTACTGGAAACAGCCTGGTATTGACATAAAAAGAGACTGAAGGACCAATGGAACTGAATTGAAGACCCAGATTAATCCACACACCTTTGAACAACAGATTTTTGACAAAGAAGCAAAAAACATCAAATGGGAAAAAAGAAAGCATATTTAAAAAATGGTGTTGCCTGTCTCGAAAAACCAAAAAAATAAATAAATAAATAAAAAATGGTGTTGGCATAACTGAATATCAACATGTGGAAGAATGAAAATAGATCCATATCTGTCACCATGCACAAACTCAAGTCCAAATGGATCAAAGACCTCAACATAAAGCCAATGACAATGAACCTCATAGAAGAGAAGGAGGGAAGTACAGTTGAACACATTGGCACAGAAGGCCACATCCTAAATAAAACCACAGTAGCACAGACACTGAGAGAAACAATAATAAATGGAACCTCCTGAAACTAAGAAGCTTCTGTAATGTAAAGGACATGGTCTACAAGACAAAACATCAACCTACAGAATAGGAAAAGATTTACACCATCCCAACATCTGACAGAGGGATGATCTCCAAAATATATAAATAACTTAAGAAATTGCTCATCAAAAGAACAAATAATCCAGTTTAAAAAACTAGGTACAGACATAAACAGAAAACTCTCAACAGAGGAATCTAAAATGGCAATTAAGGAAATGTTCAACATCCTTAGCCATCAGAAAAATGCAAATCAAAGCAAGTCTGAGTTTCCATCTTAAACTGGTTAAGAATGGCCAGATCAAAAACACTGGTGGCAACTTATGCTGGAGAGGTTGTAGGGTAAAGAGAACTCTCCTGCATTGCTGGTGGGCTGCTGGCACAACACTTTGGATATCAGTATGACGATTTATCAGAAAATTAGGAAACAACCTTCCTCAAGACCCAGATTTACTACTTCTGGGTATACAGCCAAAGGATGCTCAATCATACCACAAGGACATGTGCTCAATTTTGTTCATAGCAGGATTGTTTGTCATAGCCAGAACCTGGAAGCAACCTAAATGCCCCTAGACCTAAGAATGGCTAAGGAAAATGTGGTACATTTACACAATGGAATATTATGTAGCAGAAAACTATAATGACATCTTGAGATTTGCATTCAAATGGATGGATGCAGAAAAATCATATTGAGTGAGGTTACTCAGACTGAGAAAGACAAACATTGTATATACGTACTCATAAGTGACTTTTATACATAAAGCAAAGAAAACCAGCCTACAATTCACAATCCCAGAGAACCTAGACAATAATCAGGACCCTAAAAGAGACATACATAGATCTAATCTACATGGAAAGTAGAAAAAGACAAGATCTCCTTGGTAAATTGGGAGCATGGGGACCATGGGACAGGGTAGTAGGGGAGGGTAGAGGAAGAGAGGGAAAGGAGAAAAATGTATAGCTCAATAAAAGAAAAAGAAAAAAATCAGGGTCAGTATGCATGGGAGACTAACCCTGATTATAAATAAAAAATATTTTCAAGAGAGAAAAAAAGAAATAAATTAGACTATGTGTGCAAAGAAGAAACTCTCCCAGTTAGTTGCATGAATTTGGAGATGTCATTCAATTAGAGGGTTTTCTGTCAGAGCTTCACTTTCTCACTCTTCAATGAAGGAATAAAACTGTTTACTACAGCTATTGTGAAAATTAAAAAAAAAGATAAAATAATGAAGTGCTTGGAATATAGTTGTCTTCCAATATGTGCTTGCCAAATTGAATGCTACTATACAGTTAGACCTTACAGAAAGTGAAATGTGTTGTTTTTTGAAATTATAAACTGCTTGTGACTGTAGGTGTTAATTCAGATGACACAAGACTGGAGGCATTATTCAGATATTCTTCAAGTGACCCAGTGACTAGATAATATCAGGGTTTCTTAAACTTTGATCCAATGATCTGTTACTCTGCACTCCTCAAGTCAAATTTAACTGGTCTGGGAGGAAACCCACTAACTTGGGTGACTACTAAATTGCCTTCATCTAAAAGGTTAATGATGCTATAAATGAGAGTTGAGTTCAGAAGTCATCATCTTTGGGAATTCTTTCCAATAAATTCTTCTTTCTGTAATATTTTGTAGACCTGAATCTTATTCTTTTCCCAAATTTCTACTTTGTTCACCTACACATTGGATTAGATGGTTTCTTAACTACAGCCAACTTAATAAAATCGTTGTAATTCATCTTCATTCATTTATTTACACATTAAGTTTAAGTGGAGTCACATGAATGGTCATCATTTTTTTGGTGTGTTATAGAGTTCATTAATATTGGTTGAAGTGTCCTATTATAATATCATCTCACCTTTTACATGTTGTTCCACTACCATTATCAATGTTTTCCTGACATGTTTTATCAAAGGTGAAGTTGTAGAATGAGAAGTTGCCCAAATCACGTAAGTGACAAGTTAAATGGCCTAGTCCAAAAGTCTTTTTCTTGATACATGCCAACTTCCCATTTGGCAAAAAGGAAGAGGCAACTGTAAATAATGTGCTACTTATTCAGTATTTTATATATGATAAAACATTATTTATGTTGTATTTTTCATTAAATTTGATAATGCAGAAATTTTGCAATTATATTTATTACATGGATTCACTTGTTTTTTTCGAACGTTGTCTTTTTAAAAAATTGGAAGATTTAAATTTTGAAGTACAGGAAATGTGACTCCTGGAAGAAATTCTCTTGTGCTTTGTAATAATGATCATAATAAAGAAAATGCAATTCAGGAAAAGGAGAGAGAAATCAAATAAGATGTAATTCTTTTGAGACAAAAGAAATTGTCAGCATGGGCACCCATTGAAAATATTAGAAGAATATTATGATGTTGTGAGATCTGCTTGGAATCACAGTTTATAAATATTTACTCCAGTCTTTATGCATTTTGGATATTATGGCACCTCATAGCTTCTTTTCATGTTCTTATATCATGGTCATGTATAAGCCAATTATGATAATGTGCTTCTTGCTGAGGCCTTAGAGAGTCTATTTTGAACAATTTCAAAGCACAATTATGAAATCTATCTCTTTGTACTCCCTTGTAGATTCTCTGTAAAAATGTTTGAGAATCAAGAAATACTTGGTTTTAAACAAAAAGAGATTTCATTGGAGGGGCTTTATTGTAACAGACAGGTTTTTCTTTTTCTTTTTTTTTCAGGTTGTACACCCCTTTGGCGCTTGAGCCTTTTCACTTTTCACTTGACTTTTCAGTATATTTTTTTCCTACAGGAATGCTACTCTTGGCTGGTTTTTGATGAGTCAACATTTTCTTCTCATTTTTTCCCCCTACATTACTTAATTTCAGAGAGTGGTTATATTTCAGCAAATGTAAGGGAGATAATCTCTTGCTCAAAGTAACTAATTCTGCATCATTTCCCATTGTGCTAAGGCCTGAACAGAACACTAAATCAATTTTCCCCACACTCTGGAAGAAGCACTTAATTTGAACTGAATGTCAAATCATTATAGGTAACTAAGATGGAGCATACACAGAAGCACTTTGGAAAGAGTTATGATTCTATTAGAATTATACCAATTTATTTTTTAATGAAAGTATTCTCCTATAATTATTTTGATTAATTCCTCTAAAATGCTCCTCCTACTTTGCTCTGCAGTTAGTATCCCACTGATAGCTAATGTAGGCAGGTGCCAGGATAATCAAAACTATCATGAATAAGAATTTCGTATTTCCACAAGTGACAGCAAGAAAGTTGAAAATATCCCTAGGTCCCCAGAGAACTCAAGTGCCTTGACTTTTAAATTCACTGAGTCCTGAAGAGAGGTTACGTACTAGAAGTTCCAGACATGTAACACATGGTTCCAGTTAAGTCTTTGCTTTTGGATTTTAATTTACTAAACTTAATAGTCCTGGCCTGAGATAGAACACTCAATTCTACTCCTCAGAAATGCATACTTAGCTGAAGTATTTACTATACCACTTAATATTTTGGCCTCTGGAGATGAAAGTTACCTATTTACTTCTGTATTTAAGTGTTTCTAAAACTTACATGACTCATGGCTCTTTAATATACTCCATGATATGTGTTTGTTCTAGTCCCTGAAATAAATTTTGCTTTGAATGAAAATAACACTTTTGTTTACTCTCTTGTTTAGTGCTCTCAGGAACTACTTGGGTGGTATGCTATATATTCATATTTTAGCATTGTAGCCATAAAACAATTTCATATATTTTATTGAAATCAAAACACTTTATTGTATGTACTGCATACAGTTGGTAATATTTATTCTACCCAAACTCTTCCCTTCATGGCTTCTTAAGTACCTATGAGCTAAAATCCCTAGGCAAGTCAAGACACTGTGGAGGGTTAATGGACAGTTCTGGAAATGCAGATGTCCACAAAGGTTTATTTTCTCATTGTTCTAGTGTGTTGAATACTGAAATTACTCTCCGTAATTTCTGCTTGACTAAGGAATGTATATGGGATTCTAATAATATTTATTTTGATATTTTTTTTCAAACTCTGATCTCCAAATTTGTGAAGTTGAAAAATCTCTAGTTTGGGGACATTTAATGATCTTTATTCTGTTAAGTTTTTTGAGGGAAGATTATTACTACTGCTTACTGTTTTCACCAAGTGCCTTCTCATGAAACTCCATGTCACTCGACTATTAATTTCTTTATACTAAGATTTCAGACTGCTATCATTCAATAACTACACTGTTGCTATGATCTGAGGCCAAACCTGTAGCTTTCAACTGGCTTTCTCATGTGATGTATGGAGATTCCTTTTCACATGCTTTTCCTACTCTTTATTATTTATTTTTACATACAGCATTTAAGTGGACATTAATTTAAAGGTGTTGTTTTAAATCCTTTTGCATAGTTTTAATTAAAGACTTGTTTTCTTACTTTTTTCATAATTTTATACATCAATAGTGTGTTTACATCATTTCCAACCCTCCCTCTCCCTTTCGCCTCCACTCTGCTTTAACTTAATATTTTTTTAGTTATTGTCATATACACAAGTGTAGATATAAATATAGCTTGTTTTATCTGTTTGCTGTTGCTCAATTTAAGTGTTTTAAGTGTTGTTGTGTTTTGTGTTTTAAGTGTTGTTAAACTCATCCTAAAGGTAGCTGTTTAAGGTTGGATCAGGGAACATCATGAAAAGATTTTCTAAGATTTGCATTTTCAATGTCTTAGGTACTGGTCAAATGACATATATGGAATTTGGAAACGTATGGCAACAAATAGGATCCAGATATGCATTATTCATTAATGAATCTTCATGATATATTGGTTTTGTTTCTAAGTTTGGAATGAACGAGTGACTAGTTCTAGATACATCATTTCTTCTTCTGGTCTTGTGTTCCTCACATGCAATAAACATACTACCATTTGTTTCTTGCTCACTTGTTTTATTTCTCTTTCTTGTACCATGAAAACACACATTACGATGCTGGATTAAAAGAACAGTGAATGGCAAATGAAGGGTATAAAGCTCATGAGTTTACTCTGAGAACAAGAAAGGTAACCTGAGACCCATTGCCTAAAACTCTGAAGTTTTAACCAATAAAAAATACTACACCATAGGGCTAGTAACAAAGAAGATAAGTAAGCCCACATCTGACAAAGTTCCAGCATTTGTGTATGCACACATATCCTTCATGTATTAGGATTTAAGAATATCTTCTTTTTGCAGATGTGCTATCAGCTTGAAATTTCTGCCAGTTTTGGCAATAGTTTTTAACAAAACTACTGCTCTGCTTCCTTTTTGGCATGTATAAAAAAACTTAAAACCTCCACAAAGTTTTGGTCTGAAATTTAAATTTATATAGAAGGCATGCTTTTAATGGTTTTTTTTAATGTGTCATATGCTCAGCACACTTATCCCACTAAGGACACATGATTTTGTTTCTACTGCTAGTTCCATTGTGTACAATGAGAATAAAAACAATAATTCAGACACTGCCTCTCCTGCTACCCATGTCTGAGACTGAGGAAGAGTAAGAAACTGTTGATTTACATGGGTGCTATGTGAAAATAAAGTTTGATATAGCATTTTAGGAACTGAAGAGTATCTCAGACCAGCTACTAATTTCATAAAGTTTGGTGTTTTAACAACACAGAAACCAACGAGTGTGTGTGCACAGGTGTGCGCATGCGTGTGCACGTGCACACACACACACACACACACACACACACACACACACACACACACACAAACACAGAGAGAAAACAGACTAGGCAGAAAATGTATGTGAGAAAAATCCCTGCATCAGTAGATGAGCTGCTGTTCCATGAGTTCATGGTGTACCATTCACTACAACTGCCAAGAGGTCCATTTGCCAAAAGAATCCCATTGAAGAACCTCTCTGGCCAGGATTCTGTTTGATCTATCATTTCATATAAAGGACTATGTAGGACCGAAACATAAAATATATAAATCTGCTTTGCTATGACTCCTGGAAAATTCAGGTCTCTCAAATACATTTCTGTCTCCCCAATGCTTCACTAAACCAGAGTTCCCCATTATTCTTTTTGCAGATACATTTGCTGTGTGCTCGAGAGACTACCCGAAGCGCAGCACTCCTGAGAGGGTGGTGCTGTAGTCTGTGAAAGTCAGCATGCGTCTCTGCTCAGCTTATTCTCAGTTCAATGGGGGTTTGAGGCAAAATCAAAAGAAAAAGTATTTATTATGTCAAATGGCCTTTCCTTTATTCTCCATACTAGCAACAAGACATTCTCATCCAACATACAGGAAGAAAAGGCTAGCCAAGCTTGCACCTGCCAGAAAAGTGCAATTTTCCTGCTCGCCAATGGATTTTACTCACAGTTGGACTGATGTTGTTTGTGACCCTGCTGGAGTTTGAACTTTTACACACAAAAGCAACAATAATAGAGAGCCCAAGGAATCCTGCTCAATTCATTACAAAAGCCAGGCATAGGAATGAGCTCTACCTGTAATGCAGTTACTAGTCTATACCTGGAAGCCTGTAATCACACGTCACACTCAGAAGTTTCAATCTGTCTTGTCTGCTGTGTGTGTCTGGAGTATCTACATGAATGTCTGACTTGGAGTAAAAAAATCTGCTCTTCTAGAGGTTGTCATGGTCTACAGAGGATATTCTGTAACTGACAGGAAAGCAGGCATTCTAAAAATGCATGAGCTGTCAACGCGGTGAACTTGCAATGACCTGGAGAGCCAGAAATGGTAATGCTTGTGGTGAGAGAAGTGCCTTGCAAAATGGAGTTTGTGTCTACAATCAGTCAGAACTAGAGGAGTGAGGTTTCTGTGAAACACTTCTGCAAATGAGAGCAGACAATCTCTAAAGCATCTCTCAGCCTTCAAATTCTCTAAGCCCAGAGATCTAAATGCAAAGTTCATTTGGTTTGAGGCAGGTAACAATGTGTTATGTGGCCAGGTGGGATATGGTAGGGAGATCTGCCTCTTGGGGAGACCTGGAAAGTGCTCCCTACCAAAAAGTTATTGTATGAAAAAAAAAGGACAGAGCAAAATCTTCAGCTATCCACTTCCAAAGAAAACAAATCAAAAACTTCAAGCAAAATTCAACCTGTGGACTAGCAATTTTCATGACCCATAAATTGATATTTTTTTCATTTTGGTTAAAATTTCAGATGAGACTCTGAATCGAAACATCATTCACTGAGAGCCATTGATCTTCTCAGATTTTGTTTTCCTGGAAAGATGAATCCAGAATAAGTCAAAGCAAAATTAACTATACTTTTTCAATGAAGATACATTTGTTTTTTGTGCTTGTTTGTATGCCACTATAAATTTATTTAATTTTATTGGACTCTCCTTTGTAGATCAGTATTTTAGATCGAAGTAGTATAATTATTCAGTAAGAAATTCAAAAGTACCATTAGGGAATGTAACCTGTAGGTAAAGGAAACCCAAATGTAGATTATGGGATAGGAAGTTCCGGGGACAGCACAAAGTAGTGGGGAGGGACAGTGGTAGAAGCCAGAGAAAGATCCGACTTCTGGGGAGCAAAGAGAAGTACAAATTTTAAGGAATTCAGTCTACTGCACCTGCCCTTTGGCCTGTGTTTCCGATTCTCCATATGATACCCACTTCTGACATGTAGGAAGAAGAGCAAGTCTCCACGGGGAGTTCTCCAGCATCTCACCATGGATCTTCCATTTCTTACAAGGTTTTAAATTAAGGCAAGAATTTATTCTGCGTGACGCCTGAACTCCTCTCTTTACTCCAAGAGATGGTCTATTAAGAACAGTTTGGGCACAGTGGGAGGAAGCAGGACTGCAACTCCCTGGGTTCACCATTAATGGATAAATTGAATGCTTCTGTTTGGGGCAAAGAGACAGGGAGTACGTGGCATCTTTTGTGAGAAAGACATTTAAATGAAAGATCTTTCAGATGACTGTATTTCAGTTCTTTGTGTGGGCAGCCAGGTGTTTCACAGGGTTCGAAGTCACTCTAGAATAATGTGTAATTAAAGTATGACAAGTGAGTCTCTCTGCAGGCTTTTTTTTGGACATATTCACCAAAAAACAGCTCTGATGGGAAATTGGAGACGCTAATGACCAGCACGGAGGACATGTTTATGTTCTGCACCTGAACAATAAAGAGTTGGGGCAAAAGTCAGTGATGGTAAACTTGCAAAACCCTGAAAATCGCAGTCAGGAAATGGAGAAACCTTTTGTCTACATGGTCCTCTGCAGAATGGCACAGCAACCCTCTGGGTTTCCAAAATATTTTATGCATAATTTATCTTGCTGTCTGACATAATACTTTGTTACACAAAAATCCAGTCCTAAGAAGTTTGAAATCGTCACACTCACAGAGTGATTCAGGTTTTATTAATTTTTTTAAGAAACAGTTTTATGTATCATCAGTGTTAATGAAAACATTATGTTCATTTCCTAAGCTGAATTGTGGATTTGAGAGATGTACTTCTAAGAACCCTATGCTCATGCTCAAAACGAATGTCTTTATATCTCTGCCTATTCGGGTCATGGAGATGTGTAGATGTAAATGCACATTTGGATGTGCACATTATAATTTATCATTAAGGCTGATTATTTATAGAAGCAGAGAAAGTGGAGTGCTGTCAAAATGGCTTTAAATAAAATAAACAAGCAACCGCAGAAAGGTATATTTTGTAGCAGAAATACGTGTCATAATCAGGCTCCTTTATCTGTAGCAGAAAAAGCCAGTCCTGGCTGCCTGTGCAAACAAAGCACTTTGGAGCAGCTGGACAAAATGCTGCAGGAGAGATGCAGCTGGGCTCTTCCTCTCTGGAGACTAAGATGGATCCCTCGGAGGTGGACTCAGCTGCCTATGAAACCTCCAGTCTTCTTACCAGCAGGCTCAGTTCTCCCAATCAAACACACAGTGTTTTCCAGAAAACAGATTTTCCATTAGTCTTCATAATATGAACTTCAAAGGCTGGCTGGAAAACAAAACAATCTACTTCTAACAAGGAGCAGAAAGTGTGGTTTACGTACAGATTAAAGAGATCACAAAAGTATTTGAAAGTGATGCTAACTGTGCACTAGACAGTAGTGCAGCATTGTGGTACCAAAGAATCTAGGCCCTGCCACTTCTTTGCTATGTGAATGTGCTCAAGTGTCTCCATGTCATTCCACCTCAGTGAATTTATCTGAAAATAACAATAACAATGGAATCATATCATATTATATTAAAATTCTCACTTACAAATGAACAGGATTTACCACAAGACAAGGAAAAATTACGTAATATATTTGTTGATGTTCAGACTGTCTTGTTAATCTTTGTTTTGTATGCTTTAACATTTATGTCACCATTACTTTTGAGAATTTCATATATGAGTACTCTATATGTATCATGTCTGCCTCCACCTTCTCCATCCTTCAACTCTTCGTGTCCCCTCTAACTCTCCCTCAACTTCACAACCTTTTCTTTAATAAGTCATCATACATACACAAAATTTTAGGAGTGACCACTGAGTATTGGCTAATTATTTAGGAGGGCCATGCCTGGGGCAGCCTAATTCTCCCTCATGAAGTAGTTATAACTGTAACACTTCTTCAAAGCATAGATGGGTACCCCAAAGTCAATTGTTCTCTGAATTTTGACCAGTTGAGGCTTTCGGCATGATCTCTGTCTCCTGTAAAAAAGAACCTTATTTGATGAAAGGTTAGAGCTACACTTATCAGTGGGTATGAGGCTAGGTATTTTGAATGGAGATGAAATTATACTTGTTTAGGAAGATGGCTATAGTAGGTTCTCATCTAGGTTCCATGATCTCACCAGCCACAAGTAGTTGATTATGTTTACAGCACTCAATATGAATTTTCTTCTATTGTGCAGTCCTTAAGTTGTTATACCCAAATTATAAACGCCACCATTGTACCCTTGGGAATATCTTGCCATACTTGTCATCATTATGGTCTGTAGGTTTTACAGCTGGATAGAACCTTTAATTGCTTTCCTTCTTCTGTTGGCAGCTAGCATAGAATTTTCAAATTCTAAGAGAGACAGACCTCGGGGAAGAGGATTCCAAGTCAGCTCCAGCTCCATCCATCCATATCCTGTGTTCAAGGTATACAATGTCTTTAGCAATGAGGTTTTATCTCCAAGTTCTTGGAGGAAATGAAGGAAAATAGCAATAGCCTATGTTGTTTGGGGAATTTCTTAGACTCCTGTGACCAATAACTTGAAGGGTGGTTTTCCATGCCTTAAACTTGGAACCTATGTTGTTTTGGGAGTCTCTTAGACTCCTCTGCCCACAACTTGAAGGGTGATTTTCCATACCCCACACTTGGAATTTTGTTAATCTTTTGCTCCTGGGGGTGTAGTGTTTTTTTTTTTAAATTATTCTTTGGGGGCCCGCAATCCAGCCCTGGAAAAAATACACAGAGATCTAATCATACTTATGAATACTTGGCCTTAGATAGGCTTGTTTCCAACCAGCTTTTCTAACTTAATGTATCCCTTTTCTCTTTAACTACATTTTGCCTCTGGGCCTTTTACCCTTCTTTATTCTCTATATCTTTCTTTCCTTCTTACTCCATGGCTGGCTGTGTGGCTGGGTGGCTTGCCTCTGACATCCTGCTCTTGTCTGTTGTCTCACGCTTCCTGTTTCTCTCTTCCTCTTCTCTCTAGCCTAAATTTCTCCTCCTATTTATTTTCTGTGCCTGCCATCTCTGTCTATACTTTCTCCTGCCTAACTATTGGCCATTCTGTTTATTAGAGCAATCAAGTGTTTCAGACAGGCAAAGCAACACAGCTTCACAGAGTTAAACAAAATACATCTTTGCATCAATAAAAAAACTAACCCACAGCATAATGAAGTGTAAAACATCTTAAACTAATATTCCACAACAGGGGTACATTAACACCCTAACAAACATAAAATCATTTCAATTCTATCTATCATCTATCTATCTATCTATCTATCTATCTATCTATCTATCTATCTATCTATCTATCTATCTATCTATCTATCCTTATATAGGTGTTATATATGTATTCAAAGTACACTCCTACTCAAGGTGTATACTACTGTTTTGCTTTATGATTCCTTCTTCTCAACCTACAGTGGTCCCTTTTTACTTCCCTGGTTTCTGTGCTTTGAACAGGCTGTACGATCATATCTAAAGATTCTCAGCTAAGATCCAAAAGTAAAAGAGAACAAGCAGAATTTGTGTTCCTAGATCTGGGTTGCATCATTTAGTATAATATATTCTAGTTCCCTCGATTTACATGGAAATTTTATGATTTCAGTTTTCTTTACAGATGCATAGTATTCCATTGTGTTTCAATAACCACAGATTCAATTGTTTTCTTTCTAGAGTCTCTTGGCTTTGCTTATTCTCTTCAATCTGAAGTATTGTTTACAGTACTTTTTGTAGGGCTGATTTTGTGAACATTAATTTTTTCAGCTTTTCTGTACCATGGAAAGCTTTTCTTTCTTCTTCGAATATAGCAGATAGTTTACAGAGTACATTAGTCTAGGTTGGACATCATGGCATTTTAGGCATTGAAATGCATTCTTCTAGGCTATTCTAGTTTACAAAGTTTCTATTGAGAAATCATCTATTATTCCTGTGTGTGACTTGTAGTTTTGTTATTAAGCTTTCAATAGTCTTTCATTGTTCTGTATATATAGTGTATGGCATATGTGTGGATTTTCTTTTATGATCTTGTCTCTTAAGTGTTCTGTATGTTTGTTCTATCTGTACAGAAGGTATCTTTAGTTTAAGGAAGTTTTACTATTTTTTTAAAATATGGTTTGTGTCATGAATCTGGTATTTTTCTCCTTCATGTATGCCTATACTTAGAAGCTTTTACTTTTTCATATTGACTCAAATTTCCTACATATTTTTCTCGTGTTTTTTTTTTAATTTTTCATATGCTTTTCTTATTCCATATAGGACCTCTATTTTATCTTTGAGTCCTGATACTCTGTCTTCTGTTGATCCATTCTATTTGTAAGGTGAAATTTTCTGTTGGGTATTGAGATTATTTTTAGTCCATCTTCATTTCATATTGAGATCTCTTCAATATTTCTATTCCTTTATTGAATTCATATTTCAAGTCCTGAATTGTCTTCATTATGTTATTCATCTTTATGCCTATATTCTCTTGGACATCATTCAGACATGTATTATTATTTTTCTTAAGTTCATTGAGCTGCTGTTCATGCTTTCTTTAAATTCCTCAATTGTTTTTTTAAGTTTTATGTCTTGGTTTTTTTTTTTAGGTAATTCTCACTGTAGAATATTTTGATAGAACTGGTGAAAGTAGAGATATGCTATCTTAACCTTTCAAATTGTTCGTGGTTTTGTCATGAGACCTCTTTGTTTGCGTGTCTAATGTGAGGTTCTAGGAAGCTTCTGTTGCGTAAAAGTTCATTGTTGTTTTGCTTTTGTTTTCCAAGCTTTATCAATTTGAGTTCAGATATGATGAGTTGGCAGGTCAGTCCTTCTGATACTCAGTGTTGATTTTGGATTAGAGGAATGGGGATGATTCCAATTAAATAGTTAGCAAGACTTTATGCAAATGGACAAGCTTGGGCTGGTATATAAGGCTATGCCTGTGAATGTGAGGATGACATATGTAAGCCTGGGTCCTGGACAATGACTGTGTGGCTTAGCTGACCTGAGAATTCGGGATACATTGGATAATCAAAATTCCAGGGACTCACCTTACTTGACTGGTACACAAATATGCATCCTAGGCTATGCCTGGAGAATGGATATAGTGCAGGTGGGAGATGGTCTGGGGTACTCACTTGAATAGAACAGTGCACCAGTTGTAAAACCTGAGCTAAGCACAGAAGTTGGATACAGTGTGAGTGTACTTGTGCGGGTAGACTCACTCGACTGAGCTATTGTGTGGGGTGTGCACCTGGGAAAAAGCTAGATATTGGGGAAAACACAGGCAAGCTAGGCTCTGCACGCAGGACTCACCAGACTAAACCTGACTTCAAGATGTATGACTTAACCTAGGTTTGAAAGGTGAACATGGTGTGGGTGGGCTAGGATCAGACAGACGTCCCAGGCTGTACTGACACACAGGTTACCTGAGCAGGATTGGGTCTGGAAACAGTGCATTTGGAATAGAGTCAAATGACCTCACCAAACTAGACTAGAGCATAGAATGTGTGACCCCAGTAAGGCTTGGATTTTGGATATGGTGCAGGTAGGCTAGGATCACGTGGATGTAGCAGGCTGGACTGGGACACAGGATGTACAACCAGGGCCAAGTTTGAAGATTTAGACTGACTGCAGGCCCATGATGTCTTGACATTTGTTGTAAATATTGTAAAGCATTGATGATGAAAAGCTAATCTTTTCTGTGGACAATATTTAGAGTCAAGATTCGGTTACTATGTATGTTTAGTCATTATGAATAGCTGTATTTCAATCTTCACTTTCTCTTTAAATTTAGCACTTGATTGTGGACCAAAATAAACTTTTGTTGATATAGTTCTATAATTTGATTTGACCAGACATTACTGTTTCTATAGTACTTCAAGTTCCATTTCTAAGACAGCTTGTCCTCTTTATTTCTAAAAGTACACTTTTGCCTTGTATAAGATATCTTTGGTCTAACTACCTAGGTACTCCTTGGATATCCTTATAGTCAGTGTTGACTATAGTCATTTTTATACTTGAAAGAGAATACTATCAATTAATATTTATTCACTCTTCTTGGTTAATAACAACATTCACTTTTACTATGTTTGGACTATGGAGTGCTAGAGATGCTATGGAATTTGTCAGGGTTAACCTTGAGAAAAAGACAGCATTTTATCTTTTTACTTTCTCTATCCTCCAGATAGTACAGATATCGTAGCCATGGCCCTGGTAGCCAAATTGAATGATGAGGCAATCTTGGGAGTAAAAGCTAGTGCAAAAGATGACGGATTGTAAACATAAAAATTCATTCTTAGTGAGCATCGAGTTCCCATTATCATCTGTGAATTGCATATCATGAACCATCTTTCATATTGGAAAAATTAATTTTTAAACCTTGTGTAAGCCCCCACTTTAAGGTCCCTAATGTTCTGAGAGAAAGGCCAATCGAATGATATTCTAGCACTGTTTACATTAGTTCCACACAAAAGAATAGCAAAATGATGCTTTAAGTATTGATCCATCATTGTATTTGGTGAAGTTACTTTTAGTTGAGATCCTTGCCATTTTCTTTAATAAGAAGTGATTCATATGAAAAATGTTGTTGATTTAGACCATGCATTTTAAAGACATATCAATGGATCAAGATCAGAAATTAAAAGACTATATAAATTCTGTGAAATTTTGGCCCACTTTGAAGTGAGAGAATTTAGGGATTAAAATATAATAAAAACTGATATGAAGTACAGAGATCAGTATAAATCTTAAAGAATATTGTTCAAAGTTCTATTGTGCCAGACTCAGTGGTACTTACCTGTAGTCTCAGCTAGTTGGGTAGCTGAAAGAGAAAAATGGAGATTGTCACATTAGGTAAAATAATTCAGAATCAGAAGGATAAATACCATATACTTTCCCTCAGATCTGTACTATAATTTTAATTTATGAATATATATGTGTATGTATACATATACAGACATACATATATCTGTGATGTGAGAATAGGAAGGGAACTATGAGAATGGAGTCGAAAGGGGTGGGTGAAGTTGATGAAGAGAGGGTACTAGTATATAACAAGGAAACAGAAGGAGGAATTATTTGGGGAGAAGAAAGGGACAGGAATTCCAATTAACATTAGCTGTGAAGTTGATATAGCCTAGAGTCACCTGAATATATGAGTGTCCCCTAAATATTGATCCTTTTCAGGTTGTTTTGTAAACATATTTATGAAGGATTGTATTGTCTTAAACGATGTTGAAAGGCCCACCCTTCTGTGAGTAGTGTCATTCTCTGGGCAGGTGATTATATAATGTTCTAGGGACACCTAGCTAAGAACGAGCCTTCAAACAAACCAGCAAGCAGGGTTCCTTCATAGTTTCTGATTTCTACCTTCTCTGACTTCCCCCAGTGGTTGACTATGACCTGGAAGTGTAAGGCAAATAAATATTTTCCTTCCCTAAGTTACTTTTAGTAAGAGTGTTTTTATCACAAAAAATTAAACTAGATTGGGGGTAAATAAGAAAATGTTTAATGATGAAGTACATGCATGAAAATGGACTCACT
>NC_022026.1:34749676-34751455 GCF_000317375.1 Microtus ochrogaster
TAAAGAAAAACAAAAAAGATTACTACACATATCTTCTGGATTCTGTGCTTTTATTAGCATGCCCACCTTATTTTAATGTCTGGAAGCTGTAATCTGATTTTCATCTCTATATTTTTTTGTCATTTGGGAATCATTTATAAATGGAATTGTGAATTACTAACTTTCTGAGATTGGATTTTGCACTTTGAAAAATTCCCATTAGATTCATTGTCCTTTCCCACACTGGTGGTTTTTATGACTGATTTGTATTCCATAGGATGGACATACCCTGGTCCATATGACACAACAAAGCACATGTTGAGTCCAGCTCATTGACTTTATCTCTAGTTTGAGAACATTACAAATGAAGATGCTAGAAAGAGCATTGCATATATTTTTGTGCAGATGTAAGTTTTCATTTCTCTGATGTATCTGCTTTGGACTATAATTTATAGGATCTGTAGTAGTTGTATGCCTATTTTTCCCTTGAGTTGTTCATTAATTTATTCATCTTAAACAGAGTGTCTTGTATCCCACTCTTGATCTAACTTTCTCTATAGCCTGAAGATGAACTTGAACTTCAGATCCTCTTGTCTCTGCCCCAAAAGTGCAAAGATTAAATATATGCATCACTACAACTGGCTTTTCTTGTGCTGAGACTAAAACTAAAGCCTTTGTGTGTACTGGGCAAGAACTCTACTACCATGACAGTGTGACACAGGCGATGTAGCTGCAATGGTAGAGTTCCTGCCTAGCAGACACAAGCTACAGCTCCTGTGTCACACGCTCATGCTGTTCTTTTATTTATTTATTTTTTATTTTTTTGGTTTTTCAAGACAGCGTTTCTCTGTAGCTTTGGTGCCTGTCCTGGAACTAGCTCTTGTAGACCAGGCTGGCCTCGAACTCCCAGAGATCCGCCTGCCTCTGCCTCCCGAGCGCTGCGACAAAAGGCATGCGTGAATTTTTAAACTATGTATATTTTAATTTATGTGTACTAAGATAAAAGGAAGATAAAGCAACGTAACTGCAGTGAGTCACTGTGAGAGCCCTGCCAGTCTCTACTCATCATTTGCCACCAGCAGAGGGTCCTTGAAGGAAGAGTTACTCCAGGCCATGGAGGAAGCATACTGGGGAGATGAAAATATGGCGCTTTTGAGGGTCCTGAGATCCCGTTTAAAAGGAAGTCATAGAAAGCAAGGCAAAAATAAGATGAGTTTAGTTATAAGAATACTAGGTGCATCTGACAGAAACATGTTGAATATACAAAATTTATTTGAAAAAAGAAAATATATTTGTTTTACTATTTTGAAAAATAAATTTGAAATACTATTTGAAAAATTATGGGAAGTACAACTTGGAAATGACAAGAATATCACTTTTTTATTTCACAGCTGACTATAAATATGAACGAAGTTTGTCTTGACTTTCCAAAAAGAACCGCATTTCAGAATTATCAGGTGCCCGAGGGGTTGAGTGAAATTCTAACAAGAAAATGAACTTTACCTAACAAGTCTGAGGGTGTTTAGAAGTATAGACAAGATTATAAAACACCAATGGACAACCGATTCAGCAAGGATCAATAAGGGGATGGAAACTTCTGAAGAAAATTGATACAATCTGAAAAGTCAGACAGCAAGACACTGTGATTCCCCCAAAATAACAGACTGGGAGAGGCAGGCACATCACCAGGCTCATGTTTTAAAAAGAACAAAATTGCTCCTGATTTGGACCTTGAGATTTCTGTCCGGTGCTCCAATGTGGGTCTCTGTCTCCTTTCATCGCCTGATGAAGGTTAATATT
>NC_022026.1:34751555-34758033 GCF_000317375.1 Microtus ochrogaster
CTCTTGTAGACCAGGCTGGCCTCGAACTCCCAGAGATCCACCTGCCTCTGCCTCCCGAGTGCTGGGATTAAAGGCGTGCGCCACCACCGCCCGGCTAATGCTGTTCTTTTAGAATCGATATATGTTTTGTCCAAAGATCTTTTGGTAAACAAGTTCTTTTCTTTGCATTCCATGATTTCTCATGATTAAGGATTTTTTTATGGGTAGTATGAAAGATTTACTAGATGTATGTAGCAGGAGGAATTTACATGTATCCAATCTTTCCAGAAGGAGAATTTGTTCTCTTATTCTCTTTTGATGATGAACATGAAAATCTCAGACTCTCAAAATATATATACATTTATAAAGACATTATATAAAGACATATACATATATCTTCAAAATGAATTAAGCCATGATTAAAACAACTGAGACATATATTTTTTTGTTCTTAAACTAGTGAAACAACATTTTCAGTCACTGATATTTATTTGCTTTTCAGATTACTGAGACTCATTGTATCATACATTTTTGAAATATCAGTGGCTGTAATTTTTAATCCTCCTGATTTTATTTCCAGTTATATCTTGGACTTTAGACTTGAACTGCTCTTTTGATACTTGTGGCCAATTCTAATCCAAATACCAAAATCAGCGTCAGACCTTTGGCCTAGTTTTTAGAACAAAGATGTCCAATTTCAGATAAAGTTGGATAAGCATCAGATAAGCACCCACATACTTAATCAATGCTTAGTTGGATCAGCAGGCTTCCACAAGTTTTTGAGGCCTGTCCATCAAAAGAGATTTTCTTTTATCAGTATTTGCCTTGATTCAAGCTAACCTATTAACCCCATTTCCTTTTTTTTTTGAAAAACCAGTTTATGAGTAATGGGTTTATTTTCGGGTACATGGGCCTTTTAAATGGAGTTTAGAAATATTTTAACACATTCAGCTACTAGCCAAAAGTAGTGAGAGATAAAGGACTCCTAAATGAGGTTGTATTGCAGTATAAAGTCCAACATGAGAGACACAAGATGGCCTTTTCATCTTTTGGAAAAGAATATATATACATATATAAGTATATATATATATATATAAAATACTTGTCAACTCTAGAAGAAAATAAAATATTTTAAAACAGCTTTTAATAAAGTGAGCTATATAAAGAGCTATAATTATATAGACATGGTTTATGGACAAATTCTCAGTTGGCTTTTGCATTTCATTTGTTTTAATCAATAGTGAAAAAACAATACTATATGGGAACAAATGCTACCTCTTTGTATCATTTGAAATTTGGCTTCTCCAGGCTGATTTTGTGGGATGTTTGTTTACCCTGCTTGAAGATATGTCTATGTTTTGCCTTACCTGCCTAAGTAAGACCCTTGGTTGGTTTAATAAAGAGTCGAATGGCCAATAACTTGGCAGGAGGAATAGGAGAGATTTCTGGGAAGATATAGGAACTCTGGGGAGAATAGAGGCAGGTAAAATTTTGCCAGCCAGATACAGAGTTGTACATACAGTATGAAGGAGAGGTAATGAACCAAGTGGCAGAATGGAGATTTATAGAAATAGGTTAATTTATGTTATAAGAAAAAGTTGTGAACAAGCTTAAGCTTAGGCCAAGCAATCATAATTAATAAGAAGTCTCCATGTCATTATTTGGGAACTGGTAGTCCAAAGAAAGTCTAACAAGAAAGACTGGCTACATGTTGGATATGGGTTTGTTGTTGTCGTGTTTTGTTTGTCTTGAAAGCCTAACATATGGTTGGGAACATTTAGTTTTGTTTTTCATTTTTCTAAAATAAAAACAGCAATAAATATCACACAAGTAATCCCCCCCCCACTGCAGAGTGTCTGTGTCTACCTTACCTTTCTTTTTTATCTATTATTTCCCATCAGAACAGGACAACAGTAAGCTTTGTCACACTGCAATACACTAGACTCCTTCTTCTTTTTAGGAAAGAGGAACATGATAGTAACTCAAATTTAAGAATGTGAGTACAGATGTGTGTCCTCACACTCAGAATACAATATATGCTTCATTCTCCTTTCAGCCTGCATGTACTCCATAATATGTGGAAAGGTACACAAACCCAGGCTACACTACTACCCTATGTTACATACAAAGGTTGATTTTTATGACAAAACGCAGTTGTCACACTCAGTCTCTCTGCAAAAGCCGTAATCCTCCTCGCATGAACTGATGCATGAAAAAGCAAATTGCAGCATTCCTTGGGAAGAGAGTCTGTTGATTAGTTCTTCTTGCTGTTCCTTTTCTGTTTCCAGTTCCGGTCTCATTTTTCTTTTGCTTTCGTTCCCTCTTCTTCTCCAATAGTAAATTATTTCATTTCCTCTTTCCAAGATGGCCAATGTGATGCTTCTCTCTGGCCAGCATTCACACACACAGTCTTGGAACTCTTGCTAACAGTGGTTTTCCTGTGGTGTTGTTTGCAGTGTACTTTGCTTCTGCCATTTGTGCTCATTCCTTCTAGATCTTTCTGAAAGTGGAAATTTCAAGTCATGGTGTCAGGTATTATCCTAATAGATAAAGACCAATTCTGGTCCTTTACTTTTCTATTATTTTGCTACCAGTGGAGGAAGAATGGTAATTTCACTAGTTTTGAATCTCAGTTATCCTTCAAGAATCATCATTCTAGCTCTTATTAATTTCTGTATGTATGTTCTATCCAAATTCTGCATCTGAGTTTTCACTACTTTAGCATTCCCACTACCCGTGCTTTCTGTTTGATACTCACCTTTAGTAAAATGGCCAACAAAGAACATGCCAGATTCTCCTCTTGTTTACAACAACAGTGAATCTTGGCACATGCTCCTCTATTTTCCCTTTGATTCTATTCTACAGCATAAACCTCTCAACAGCATGTAGACAGCTCATCCTGTTGAAGTGTGACTTGTTTATTATAGATGGAGAGGCTTGCTGGAGCTTACCGAACACTTTCTTTAATACCATTCAACTCTCTTCTAATAGCACAGAATCTGTGACTCCCAAAACATATGGACATTCATATTCTCCATGCTGCCTATTAGATGGAGGTAAAATGCTGGCTTTTATGATGTGACATACATATTGATAAAACTTATGGTCTTCAATAAAACTAGGTACTCAGGATACATTTTCAATAGCATGTTCTTGCTTGTCAGGAGTCTGGAAGGCTCTGTGTGTTTTAATAACTCACATTCCCATATTTCTTCTCCACTGTAGTAACTCAACAGGCCATCTTCTTGCATTCTTCTGGATCCAGCTGTGATTTAGAAAAAAAAAAAAAACTTAACAGGGAGATGATCTCATCTTGAAGCCATACTTTTGAGAGAACATTTTGAAGAGTTATGCAGGGTAAAGACTGAAAGTCTTTGAAGTGGATCTTATCAAAAGTGCTTTTATTTGTGACTCCATCAGATACACTTTTTTTTACAGGCAGACCAGAACTGCCAGTCAACTTTTAAACTAGAAGATAATAGTGCCTAGCCCTGCTTTTCAGTTTCCATCAAAGGTCCATAGAGAACACTTCTCAGTTTGTTTTTTGTGGCCAGTAGACCTGTCTGTGGTCTCTGTGTACTTCAGCAACATGAGACACACTAAGTACCCATTTCTCCCTGATCTTCACATATCAAGTTTTATAAGCAGTTCCATCTAGACTGTAAAAGCCCAACAAGCATTTGAAGCCATTTTAGATTCAATGCTCAAGCTTGCTATAAGAGACTGTAGCAGGAGAGCCAAGTACAAAATTATTGATGGATGCTTTATGGAGCAGCTTGAAAAATCTGTCTCTGCTGCTCTAACAGGTTATTATTATCATTATTGTTATTATTAATTCTATTAAGGTAAGTGTTGCTTATATAACTACAAGGTTTCTGTTTTTCCAAGATGCAGACAAAAGCCACCAAAGTGGTATCCTGGTATAACTAATGAATGCTTTCAACACGTTCTTTGACAGGAAAAGAATATGTAGGATAGTGTCATCTTCACATCAGGTATCCGGGAGCATTGTCATTTTCATCATTCTTTGCCACTGTCTGTGTGTGAATTGAAACCTTGACTACAGGACTCCCTTGGCACAGAACTTGCTGTGTTCTGTGGGGGCTCTCTTTGTCCTGCTGCCTCTTAGGAACTTTAATGGCCAAATCTATTTTTTCATCACAGACATTGGGCCAGAATTTTATACATTATAGGGTCACTTCATCAAAGTCACTGTTCATTACTTCAATTGTGACCACAAAAAAAGCAGGAGTCATATGTGTCTCCATGAACTGATAATACAGGGGCATTTTCTTCATCAGATTCTGTAATGTGGCCCCTCATCCCTTATTATCTTGGTAATAGGTTGCACCACACACTACTCACATAATAAATTGCCTCTCAGACTCTTTGGTAGAATTTGCTGCAGTGAACTCCAGTAGTTCCAGAGTGCTTCAGTAACCACTAACTTCACATCACTGTCAGCATCTTCTTTCCTCTTCTGCAGGAGTATGGCAGTCAGAATTCTGTTTGACTTCCCTGTCGCTGCCCTGTATAAATACATTGGCAGATGTAACAAATTGCTTCTAAATCTGACTCTTTGATGTTCTTTGAGCTGTCAAGACTTTTGATATTGGGTACCAAACTGAAGAATGAGTTCTGACCACTTGTTCACTAGGAGCTCTCTAAAGACAATCTCAGCAATGATGGGGAGGAAGAGCTAAGCTGGCAGGTTACTGTATTCAAAGCTTACAAAATTGTTCTTAACGTCCCTGTCAAACATTAGCTCAATGGCAGTCTTTTGGTGGATATTGTGACTAGATGTTTGGATTCTTAAGTGCCAGAAAGGTCTAGATTTGTACAGGAGTTACACCCCTGTCTGGTTGGCTATTTTCTCTGAGTTTTCTGATGTTCTGGGAGAGTTCCAGGGTTATAACTTGACAAGTTATAACAGCCCAGTTCAGAAACTTCTAGGTCACTTGCAGTTTGAGTAGACCATGTCGAATCATCTCCAAGATGAAGTCAGCAGTGGCATCTGCTTTCATTTGAGTGAAATCTGGCCTCTCAGCTCACAGCTATAATTAGGTTTAAAGGTTGGGAGACGATGGCAATAGAGGAGGGTATGAGGGAGATCGGAGTCACAGGTTCATTCATCTGCTTGTTCTTGGTAGTTTTCCATCCTCTTTCCCTCTTCTCTCTCATTGCTACCCACCTTGATTTTTCCTTTTTGCAGTGGCAGTTGTTCCTCCCTTGGAGATGTGGAAGACTCTTAGTGGTGTCTTGTAGTGGTTCTCAACCTTTCTAATAATGTGATCCCTCATGCTGTGGTGACCCCTCCAAGGACACAATTTTTCTATTGCTACTTAATAATGGTAATTTTGCTACTGTTATGCATCGTATTTTAAATATATGCAATGCAGGATATCTGTCATGCAACACCTTGAAATGTTTGTCCAATCCCCCTAAAGAGGTCATTACCATCACTGGCTTAGAGGATAGCTAGAGGTTGATTGATCAAAAGAGAAAGATAGGCGGTGATTGAGCAGCAGGTGGTAGGGAGATCTTGGCTAAACTTTAGATTCTACAAACTAGAAGCAAAATCATGAATAGCAGAGGCAAGTCAAATGACTTAGCAAGCTGGGCAGTGGTGATACATGGTTTTAATTCCAGCACTCAGGAGGCAGAGGGAGACTGTGACTTTGAGGCCAGCGTGGGCTACAAGAGCTAGTTCCAGCCTGTTTAGGTGCTGAGGAGTACCATCTGGACAGGTGAGTGTGTGCTATCCAGGGGAGAATTGTCCAGGAATAAAGCACAAATCCCCCTCCCCCAGCTCCTTCTGCAGGGCTGTCTTTCTTACACATGACCCGCCCCAGGCCTGCATTTTCTGCAAGGTCCTTTGCTCCTACATTAAGGCTACCCACCCAGAGCAGTGAGTGCCTGCCTACCAGGCAGGCCTCAAGGAACCCCTGAACGGGAGCACGCAGACCTTCAGCTTGTGCGGCAGGGTGTCCTGCTTTCTACTAGTCCCTGCCCTGCCCTGCCCCCCAAGTTCCCCCTTTTGACCTCGGGTAATTGGACTACCAGGCGTCCATGTTTTGGTGCTGAGGAGTTCCATCTGGACAAGAAGGTTCCTGCTTCTACACTGAAGAGATACACCCAAAGAGTCAGTCACAGCAAAGACTGGACCAAGACACCAGGCCTCTCCTGGCTCCATTTGAAGGAAGAGATGGGAAGGCACCAATGCAAGAAGTCCTCCAACAACCTGAAAGGCAACATGACATCATCAGAATCCAGGGATCCCGAAATAAGAAAAATTGTACACCCTATTCCAGAAGAATTAGAAGAAATCGACTCAAAAGTGAATTATATGAAAATAATAGAAGACTTTAAACAGGAGGAGAAAACTGCCATAAACAATTAGAGATTACAAACAAAAAGGTAGAGGAAATGAATAAATCACTCAAAGATACCCAAGAAAACCAAGAGAAACAAGAAAAAGCAATCAAACAAGTAAGGGAAG
>NC_022026.1:34762753-34779550 GCF_000317375.1 Microtus ochrogaster
TCTGCACCAAAGCTACACAGAGAAATCCTGTCTGAAAGCAAAACAAAACACAACACAAGTATAGCAAAAGCTGACTTAACATTATTTGTATGATTGCACATGAATGTCAGTGCTCAGGTTTTTGTCTTGGCCACCTGATGATATCTTAGAACCTATATTTTAGTAAGGATGTCACATTATAAATGAACGTGGCAAGGTGTGGTATCACACGCCTTTAATCTGAGTGCTGGAGAAACAGGCTTATCTCCGTAATTTTGAGATCAGCTTGGTCTACATCTTGAATTCCAGGACAGCCAGATCCAATAAGTGATATCTTGTCTTATCAAACAAACAAACAAAACAAAAATAATTATAACAAGAATGTATAGCTTATTATTCATACAAAATTTATCCATGTCCATTTATGCAAGAGAATTTAAATTTCATTGTTAAGTTCTATGAAATTCAGATTGGTGATGGGTTCTTTAAAAAAAATGAATAATTGTCACACATGCCTTTAATCCCAGCACTCAAGAAGCAAAGGCAGGTGGACCTCTGTGAGTTTGAGGCCAGCCTGGTCTACAAAAGCTAATTTCAGGGCAGACTACAAAGCTACAGAGAAACCCCATCTCAAAAAACCAAAATACATAAAACAACTTGTTTTCATAGTACAAAAGTACCATGCATCAGACTTCTTAATCAAAATAGTAAAAATCCGCATAGCCATTACCAGTTCACCTGCAATATACAAAAGTAAAAGAAGTGAATGGTTCTTCTCTAAATCTTATATTCACTTGGCAATAAACCTAAAAGACAGAGGTAGTAACTATACAGATTAAAATGTCATGTGCCCACTTCAAATAAAGCTCAATGTTGCAAGGTCAGAAAAATTCTAAAAGCAAAAGAAAAAAAATATTTTGCTTTCAAACTGTCATATTTTAGTGAATAGTCAATCTTACAAATCAATATAATACAAGTAGCTGGGAACAGAAATAATCTGACAAGTACGGAGACATGCACAATAGCTCAAGGGCTTCCTCTTGAAAGGGTAAGGATGATGTTGATATGGTCCAGAGGTAAGCAGATTTAAAGATACATCTTAGAGCAAAACAGTGATGACTATGAAGAACTAGATAAGAAACCAATCCAGAGGCTAGGGCTAGGGACATGTTTTGCATTAGACAAAAGCAGGTAAATAAATATCTGGGTTTCTATTTTGTTGACTTTGGACATAAGTGACACAAGAGGTTTATGCTGAGCATCAAAGATCAGAAGAGCTTTCTCCAAAAACTGTCCAGTTTGTGGCTGCAGATAAGAATGGCCGAGAAATAAGGTTGCTTATCATAGTAGTTATGCAGATCATGTTTTGCAGTCTTGTCCAGAAAGCTGGTGAAATTAGTAAGTGCTTCTTGTGAGGTAGGCTTTTTATCAGATACTAGCAGATTTTAAGTGTATTATCAGCCCAATATGCTCAGAGTGCTTAGATAGCTATCTTTGGAAAAGTCACAGACTCCACATGAAATGTGCAGTCTGAAAATATCAATGATTCCATTGTTGCTGCAGTATGTACTTTCTAAAACCTACTTTAAAATCTGCAATGAAATTTGTAGACACTATAACCTACTGATGCACATTATTAAAGAACAAGCAGTGCCATGCTCTAACAATAATATAAATGGTAAATGAAAGGAGCATAATTTCCAATAAAATAATATGTACTTTGGTTTATACTGAAAGACCCTCAGAGTGGTCCTTCCCTCAGGAGGAGACCCCTAACCCAAGGAACAGTCGAGACCATTGGCTGCAATTAGCAAGAGGTTTATTGGGTGGGCACAGGTACCTGTGGGCGGCAAAGTCTTTTCGGAGGACTTGCATGCCTGCAGGCTGGGAGAAGGTCTTTTTATAAGAAAAAGGTGGCAAAAGCAGGCATACAGAAGCTATGCATGGTTACAGGGATCTCATTGGTCAGTTCGAATGAGGAGATGGGTTCATTTAGGGGACAAGTTCCCCAGAGACATGAAGGTCTGATAATAATAGCAGACTTGGCCCTATCTAGGGTACATGTAGTTTTTCCCAGAACTGTTTGTTCCCCTCCTAGGCCTGGTGTCTGACCACAGATATCCTGTTTGACTGCCTAGGAGTACTGATTTTACCTTGAACTTACATTTGTTTGTGTGAAGGCTTTGCAAAATGGCATTACAGCAGCTAAGGAAAAACAGACCTAGAACACATAACAAAATAGTCTGATTCTTAAAATTATAGATAAAATTATTAATTACCTTGGTAGCTACTGAGGCTGCTTTTATAGGTACAGAATATCACATATCTAAATATTATGCGTTTTATAATTGTTTTTGACTTGACTTTCTCCAAATGGTAAAAAATATGCTTATTCAATTTTTAGAAATACACGAAAATATTTTCTCAAATTAGAGCAAAAATAAACCCATTTTATTTATATGTTTAAATTGTTTTTACTAACAATTTCATGTAACAATTTCATGTGCAAAAAGGAAACATGAAAATATGAGAGGAATTTGTTGTGAATAAAGATTTTAGAGGAAGCAGGAGAAGAATGAGAGAGGAAAATGGAGTGAAAATGACGTTGTTCATTATATCAATGTAAAAGTTTTGCAAAGGCATAAACACATGTTGAGACATTCGGAATTCATTCAATAGATCTTTACAAAACACTCATGGAGTATCAGCTACTGTCACAAACACTTGAGAACACCACAATGAACAAACATGAAAACATTTTTACCCTCATGAAGCCACAAACTAGTTGGAAATGGAGGATGAGAAAACAGGCAGATTCTATCTTACACCTGTAAAAATGGCCAAGGTCATAGACACCGACGATAACTAATGCTGGAGAGTTTGTGGGGAAAAGGGAACACTCCTGCATTGCTAGTTGGAGTGCAAACTGGTACAACTCCTTTGGATATCAGTATGGTGATTTCTCAGAAAATTAGGAAACAATCTTCCTCAAGACCCAGCAATATCACTTTTGGGTATATATCCTATGGATGCTCAGTCATACCACAAGGAAGTGTACTCAACTATGTTCATAGCAGCATTGTTGTCATAACCAGAACCTGAAAACAACTTAAATGCCCTTTGATCAAAGAATGGATGAGGAAAATGTAGTACATTTACACAATGGAGTACTCCACAGCAGAGAAAAATAATGACATCTTGAAATTTGTAGACAAATGGATGGAACTAGAAAACATCACATTGAGTGAGGTAAACCAGACCTAGAAAGACAATTCTCAAATATAATCACTCATAAGTAGTTTTTAAACCTAAAGCAAAGAAAACCAGCCTACAAATCACAATCCCAGAGAACCTGGACAACAATGAGGTCCCTAAAAGAGACATATATGGGTCTAATCTACATGGGAAGTAGAAAAAGGCAAGATCTCCTGAGTAAATTGGGAGCATGAGGACCATGGGAGAGGGTTGAAGGGGAGGGGAGAGAAAGAGAGGAGAGCAGAGAAAAAATGGATAGCTCAATAAAATAAAAAAAATAAAAAATAAAACAAAAACATGTTGATAAGATAATGTCTCAGGAAAAAGTACAGTAGGGTAATATTGGGATTGCCACGGAGAGGTACATGTTTGCAATTTGAAAATGAATGTGGTTATGAAAGTCTTCACTGAGAAGGGGATGTCTGCATAAAATCTACAAGGATGGAATTAAACATGCACTGGTGAAAACCACTCCAGACAGAAAGATTCTAACAAGGAGACACTCCTGACATTTTGAAGATACTGCAAGAAGGTCATTCTAGCAAATTGTATGTATTGAAAAGGTGCAGAACAAGAAGTCAGAGAAGTAATGGTATAGGGCACATTATGTAGGTCCTTGGAGCACTTTGAAGTACTTTGGTCCAGAAATGAGTTAGAAGACATTGCATGATTTTGAATTTCATAGTATCTATGATATATTATGCTTTAAATAGATACTGAGTTTAGAGTAATTGGGGCAGACATTTAAGGGAGGATGACAAAGGTTGAATCAGAGAATCCAGCTCTGAGGTTAGGGCAGTGATCTAGGCAAGAAAATGTAGTAGTAACAACAGGATTTTCACACAGGAGATGGTAGAACTAATGGAATTCTGGATACATTGTTTACATTTAACTACATTGTGTATGTTTTGTACATGTACCATGACTCAGCAGTGGAGGCCAAAGGACAACTTTTGGTAGTCAGTTTGCTTCTTTTACCAAGTGGGAGTCCTAGGATCAAGCTCAGATCATCAGCTTGGTAGCAAATACCTTTAACTACAGAATCATCTTACCAGTATAGGATGAGCTTTAATGCACAAACTGGATTTCCTGGTGGACTTGAAGTACAGTATAAGAAAAAGAGACGGATAAATATGAATTCAAAGTCTTGGCCTAGAAAAGCTCCCAGAGAGTGAAATTTTCCATTGATGGAAAAGAGAAATATCTTTGTTATGATTCTATTCCTGTGAAGAGACACCATGGCCAAGTAAACTTACAGAACAAAGAATTTATTTGAGCTCATGAATATTATGGTGGGGAGAATTGGCAAAGGCAGGCAGGCATGGTTTTGGAGTAGTAGATGAAAACTTACTTGTTGATCCTTGAGCACTGGGTAAGAGATCTAACTAGGAATGGTGGAGTCTTTTGAAACCTTAAAGCTCTTCCCCAGTGGCACACCTCCTCCAACAAGGCCACACCTCCTAATCCTTACAAAATAGTTTCACCAACTGGAAATCAAACATTCAAACATATGAGACTATGGGGTCAATTTTCATTTAAACCACCAAAGGAAAAACTTTAGCCATATGGCATGTCAGAACATGGATAGAAAGCTTAGTTTGAATTATTTTTTGTATTTGAGCATATGTAGAATATCTGATACTTGTTCACTAAGTGTCAATAGGGTTTCCCAATAATTATGACAGCATCAACTTCATTATGTATTTCTAAATGTTATATGGGAAAGCTGTGCATATTCCTTGTTGTGATTGCCATGCTATTTTATACAAACATAGTTTCTAAAGTGCTGAGTGAAATATGAAATATACATTCACCTATAGTAACATTATAATCCTCCAAATATTCTCTAACAGTGGTAAAAACTGATGACAATATCTCTACCTCTACGTTTCAATTTTGACCCTTCTCTCAAATATCCCCTAAATGCACCACCAGGTAGTTTTAGACTTAGTCATTTCATTTTTAAAAATGGGAACCCATTTTCCAGGAACCTCTTAAGTACTGATAAAAGAAGGGGGATGGCGAGTATTAGGACTGTCAGGTATTATCAAATGCTTTTGAACCATTTTGAGACAAAATTGAAAAACATACGGGATACCAAAAGAAGAAAATTCAATAGTTTACTTCATTAGTATCATAAAAATGTTTGTCTTATCAAGATAACAGCTATAGCATGGAAATAAGTATTCTACAGTGCCTTTTGGAATTGAACAAATGACCATCAGACATAGAGGGGATTTCACCAACTACACAGTCTCAAAGGATTTTTACTTGGGTGAAGATGTGGTAACATTTTTTTTGTGTGACATTCATAAGGTCCTGGCTCTATGTATACCACCACAAGGGGAAAAAGAGACAGATGTAAAAAGTTTCTGAGTGAATTTTAACCATATTTACATATGTATTTTGCAAATCGTACAGTTCTTTAACAAATGCTAAGTGTTTAAGGAAAGCAAATTTATTTAATCTCAAACCTAAAATATTATTGCTATCACCATCTTAATATTTACTGAATGTCCATTGAGTTCCTAATGCTGTGCTACATTTTATAATATATTCTTGGATTTTGTGGATTGTAATCTCAAATCTGAGATAGTCACAATTTTTTAAATCATTTCTCCATAATATCATGAGAAGCAGCAGAAATCAGTGGTATATTAAGAAGTGTTAAGTAGGTGTAATGAAAGGACCCTTGGGGAAAGATCTTCTGTCTCCCAACTAAGAAAAATCCCTACAGGATGTCGGATTCAATGAATTGCTGGGTCCTTCGCGTCAGAAAAAGATCTTTGGGAGCATTAAATTGGATTGACACACACTGCCTTGAGACAATGTCAGGGGCTTCTACCAAAGTACCTGCAAATCACAATGCAGTTAGAAGTGAATACATTTATACAAGAATATCATTTTCAAAACTTGACACTTCATTTGCCTACCAGAAGCGTAGTAAATTTGAAAACTTGAAAGATGTATTCCAGCAGAGAAATAGTTCCCCTACCCAACTGCAAACATTATCAGTGCCATCTCTCGGCCTGGGCACTGAAGGAAAAGGTTATTTCAGAACAGCTTCAAAGTCAGATGGTTCTATAAGCTGCACCCTAACATGTTGGCTTCCATCTCAGTAAATTTCGAAAGGCCAAATATGAAGCCTGACTGCTGCCAAGTCTTAGCACTTCTGTTAGTAAATGATATTGAATCACTCAAGCAGCAATGTGTTATTTTGATCTTTTCCCACTGTTCCTTAGTTCCTCCCTAGCCTCTGGCATGAAAAGATAGTCATATTTGGGAGCAATTATTTCACCTGGAGATTTTCTTTATACTCACTGTACTGCATTTGTTATCAGAAGATGTATAGCTCGAAGTAACAAGAATTCCTGAAAATATCTTTGATTTACATGCCAGGTAATCCAGAGCACAGACTTCCAGTCTTTTCTGCTTGAGGGACATACCCATTTCTTCAATACCTGCTTACGATTCTGGGTCTTCTAGGTTCCTAGTAGGACATCTGCCTAAACTGCATGTTTTCAATGTAGTTACTTCCCAGAACATACCATGGTGTCTTTTAACTGACTTCAGCTGTTCCTTTCTTTGTTTCTTTTCTTTTGTTTTAATTTTCTTTCTTTTTTTCTTTTCTTTTTTTTTTTGGTTTCACAAAGGAGGTTCATTGCAATGAATTTTTGATCTTTTTGTCGTGATCCAAGAAAGAACATGTACCTGCTAAAATTTGATTCAGTAACAGCCTAACATGTTGGTCCAAGTTCTTTGGTTTCTGATGCAAACTACTGAGTTGTATAAATGTTTTTGTACAAAAATCTGTCTTTTGCACTTTTTGAAATAGGAACATATTCATCGTAGATAGCAATGGTACATCGTATAATTTTTGCATTCTCATACCCTTTCTCCCTCCTCAGCTATTTCCCTTCAATCCCCAGGCTGGATTCACTTTCATTTTACACATACATATGCACACACACACACACACACACACACACACACACACACACACAACATGTTCTTTCTCTACATAAAAATCTAGAATTCCCGGGATATGTATCCTAAAATGCTCATCTCCTATAACCAGGCAAGACTACCAGTTGAGGGATTGGGACATCAAACCAGGCACCTAACCTTTGACTTACAGTCAGTCTGTCCTGCTTATGGAAAGTTCTGGTGTAAAGGTGGCACAGAGATTGTAGAAGTGGCCAACCAATGAATGGTCCAATCTGAGACCCATGCCTTGAGATTGAGCCTATCCCTAACTGCCTGGTGTGCCAGGACCCAGAGGCTCGATGGCCCAGAGACCTAGGATAAAACCAAATTGAACTGGAGAAAAAATGTCAATGGAATGATGCCTAACAACATTCTGCTATCTTGTAGATTGGTGCCTGTTCGAATTGGCTCAAAGAGGTTTCATCCAGAAACTTGTGGAAACAGACTTAAAGACCCACAGACAAACATTAGGCCTAACTTGAGGAATACTACTGTAGAGAGGGAGGAAGGATTGTAGATACTAGAGGGGTCAAGGGCATCACAAAAAACCCACAGAAACAACTAACCTGGCTCACGGGCATTCACAGAGACTGACTGACCACCAGAGAGTTTGCATAGGATTGACTTAGTCCCTCTGCGTATATATGACAGTTGTGTAACTTGGGTTTCCAGAGCAGGGACTGTTTCTGACTCCTTTGCTGACTTTTGAGACACTATTCTTCATACTGGATTGCTTTGCCCAGTCTTAATACACGAGGAGGTGCTTAGTATTACTATAGCTTAACAGGCCATGTTTTGTTGATAACCATGGAAGGCCTGCCCTTTTCTCAAAAGAACTGGAGGAGTTGTGGATGGGTCCTGGGCAGAGGGGAAGAAGGGGAGGGACTAAGAGGAAAGGATGGAAGGGAAACTGCAATCAGGACATTAAATATTTAAAAGATCAGGAATCCACAAACGAGAGAAAATGTGACATTTGTTTTCTTATTTGTTGGCTTATCTTGCTTAACATGATGACCTCCAGTTGCACCAATTTTCTTGCAAATAACATAATTTCATTCTTATGGCAGATGTATGTATATATATATATATATGCATACATTTATATACTTATACATACTCCACTTTTTTTTTCTTTTTCTTTCTTTTTTTTCACTCTAACTTTGGAGCCTGGCCTGGAACTAGTTTTTGTTCGAGGCTGGCCTCAAACTCACAGTGATCCTTCTGCCTCTGCTGAGATTAAAGGCATGTGCCATCACTGCATGGCTTATTCCATTTTCTTAATCCATTAGTCTAGTAATAGACAACAATGTTGATTCCATTATTTGACTATTTAAGGAAGTGCTAAAATAAACTACTTGTGCAAGTATCACTGTGGTTTGTTGACATAAGTGTCCTTTAAGTATATTCCCATGAGTGATATTATTGGTTCATATGTTAATTCTGTTTTTAATTACTTTTTGAGAGAAGTCCATGGATTACTTTTCATTCCAATTAGCAGTCTGAAAGTTCTCCTTTTATATTCAATACAAAAAGTATCTCAAAAGTTTAGTTTTTCTCAATAGCGTAGTGCTCTACTTATACTTAGTCACATGATTTATGATAAAACAACTACACAGACTGTGTGGGTTTAGAGAGTATATGGAGATGAGCCACAGTTTAGTACCCTGAAGTATCATTAGCTTAAGAATATTATCTTCCTGAGTCTCCTTAATAATTAGTACATACACTTGTAAACTTCATTATTCTGTATCTGAAACTTAAAAAGTTGATACTTCCAACTTGTTCTTCACTCACTTTGTTCCAGAAATAGTACTCTATTATAATGTAAATATACAATAAATGTATTTTAAAGATGGAGATATTAGTAAAAATGCAAATAATCTAACATTCTTGAATGGAACGTGATTATAAGTGGAGACTGTTTTTTCATTCACAGCCACCCAGACCCAAATAATCACACAGAAACTATATTAATTTCAACACTGTTGGTTGATGGCTCAGGCATATTTCTACCTAGCTCTTACATCTTAAATTAACCCATTTCTATTAATATATGTAGCACCATGAGGCTGTGACTTACCAGTAAGTTTCTGGCATCTTTCTCCTTTGGCAGCTACATGGTGTCTGCCTGTCTCGCCTTCTTTCCTTCTCTATCTCTGTTTGGATTACTTTCCTTGCTATATTCTGCCCTGCCATAGGCCAAAGCAATTTCTTTATTAACCAATGGTATAAAATATATTCACAGCATACAGAGGGGAATTCCAAATCATCTCCCCCCATTTTTTTGTCTAAATAAAAAGAAAGGTTTTAACTTTAACATACTAAAATTACATATAACAAAACAGTTCTCAGGTAAGAATTGCAGTTACAATATTTTTGCAAGTCTTAAATTTCATATCTATTTTTATCTTATATCTTAACTAAGGAAAACTATAATTGTAACTATCTGTCTTCAACTCCATAGAAGACCCCCAAAATACATAATATTACCTAACTAAGCAAGAAGTGCATTGTAAGCAACCTCCAAAACTCTAGAATTGACTGAAACATCTTGCTGCCTGGACAGTCACACAAAATTCTTCTGTAACATTGGGACATCCATCTTCAGCCTATAGGCCCATAGTATCCAGCAGACTTTACCATGAATCAGGAAATTTGAAAGACTATTTTAACTATATTGGCAGTTTGTCAGTCACTTTCTTCTGTACCCTGCAGAAGGTCTGGCAGACTCTTTCATGAAGCAGGAGCCATGAAGGACTATCTTACCTTCTTTTGGCAAGTTCAGTTGTCATTTTTCTGTGGGTCCTGCATGTCCAGTTTATATATCATATTATCATCAAGCAGTCTAAGCAAGAAGAGTTTCTTGCCCAAATGGCTAGGCTTGTCGCATTAAATGCAAATTCCATAACAAGTTTCTTCAATGCCCATAAACTTCTCTGAATTGTTTCTCACAAAAGCAGATGTGTCTCTTTGATGAGAAAAGTTTAAGCTCTTAAAATATTTTAAATGCCATATTCTGTAGGTATTTGAAGTATTGAAGATTATCTATCTGAAATATGTCTCTATATGTCGAGAAAAACCTTACAAACCTGACTACAAGTTCGTCTATTATAAATGACTCTAATAATCTGTAATTTTAAATTATACATTGCATTTTTAAATGAGCTGTATAATAATACCTTATATAAGAATAGAAATATACATCTAATAAAATTGACTTTAACTTTGTATCAACAAACCAAGGTCCATACCAATGTCAAGTATTCATGTCTATATTATATCTCTGTTGTCGCGGTTTCTGCCTGGGTGTTCTGCCTGCAGGCCAGAAGAGAGCATCAGATTTCATTACAGATGGTTGTGAGCCACCATGTGGTTGCTGGGAATTGAATTTAGGACCTCTGGAAAAACAGCCAGTGTTCTTTAAGCCTGAGCCATCTCTCCAGCCCCACTTACATCCCTTCAAAAATAAAGTGTTTTATTGAGCTAAGTCAGTATTAGTATCTGACTGTAAGTTCATAATACTTCTTTTACTGTGTGGTTAAAAAAAAGAGAGATGTTCTGCCAATTACAATATGACTTTCTTTTAAAGAAATATATTTATTTAAGTATAGAAAATCACTATTTTAAATATAATTTTAAGTGATAGAATTTGAGAGTGTCCTATCATAAGGGCTTATTTGCTTTATTACAAGAAACATACTTACTTCCATTTGTTATATCTCCCAATTTCTTTAATTTTTTTTTACTTTCATGTTTACTTTGTACTGGCTCAAAAGTTTATTACCTTGACCTTCTACTCCAGGATGAATTTTGGAGACTTAGGCCTTTAATTGTAATTGCTGCTTCTAATATTTTAATTCTACTGGAAGGACAATTACATAGCATCTTGACTATACCTTCTATAGACTTAGAGAGTTTCAAAGAGTACATAGTTCTCTAATTTTGTCTCTGCTAAATGCCAACAAGATCACTTTTACTGCGACCCCATCTAAACTCTGGTGTATAATACACTACTCAAAGTTGAATCTTCCATCCCAAGTGTAAAATAGATCTATTGCTTCTAGTAATGGCATGCCCTTTTCCCTTATTAATGCCCCCAATAATATTAAGTCTTTGGGGACATAACTGTTATACACCACTAAGCTGACTGAGCCATTTACAATAACTCATAGTTATTTTCCTTGGAGAATTCTTCCAGTATAAAGTCATATGAATGTCTTTCAGAAGGCTAGACTTTCTTATGATGTAAACTTTTTTCATATTTACTAAACATTTTTGTTATAGCGTATTGCTCATTTTTGCATTTCAATTAAGTTTGCTTAAAATTAATGTATTTTGTGCCATAGTCCTTAAGGAACAATCTACTAAACTGCCACTTTGCACCAGTTAATGTGCTGAGTCTGTGTCAGAGGCTGGTACAGATTCAGTGGTGGCTATTGGGAAAAGGTTTTGACTGAGGAACTCAGACAGAGGTAGCAACTAGTAGGATATAGGAAGTGACGTTGCACTGAGGCTCCCCTTTCTCTGTCTCCCCCTTTCTCCAGATAGCATTATATGGGTTGCCTCAATCTGATAAAATAGCTCCACACACATTGTAACCAAGAACCAAAGAATGGCTTTACCATCTCTAGTGCTCTCCAACTTCCAGGAACTGACTCAATTCTTACATCACATCATCTTCAGAAACCTATGTACTTGGTCTGTACAGGACTTCCGGTGACTACCATAGATTTTCACATGCAGATTTACTTTTAATCAATTAGTTAAGCATCTTTTGCATGGTGTTCTATGTTTTTCAAAATATTTTAATGACTCACAAATAATAATTAGTAGACTATGATTTGTTGAGAACTTACTACACTTCAGGTATTTTATGCATTCATTTAGTAAATATAGAATATGATGATTTTATGTTTTTCTGGACATTGAAGTCATATCAGTAAATCAATAAAAAATTATTTGATTTATAAAAACCCAACTTTTTGGTTGTGATATAAAGTAATTATACCATAATAAATTCACTTGATGTGTTCTATAGATAATATAAAGTACAATATGGTGAAATAAATAATTCTCATGAAGAGAATGCTAATTTATACAGAATAGTATGGGAAAGTCTCTCTGGTAAGGGGATATTTGAATAAACAGAGAGGGAAGGTCGTACTTGACTAGTAAATTTACAAACTCCATTGAGGAATATCACTCACATTTGATGTATGACATTCAAACATCATCTAGATTAGCAACTTCTATTATTTAGAAGAATTAATAAGGACAGGAGTGAGAAGAAAATAAATACATACGTCTATAGCTTTTGCTGTTTATGATGTAAAGAAATATTGGTTAATTTCTTCCACTTAGCTGTCCCACTCCACACACAACTTGTAACTATTGATAGAACAAATAGTATGGGTAGCATGTTTTGCTTTCGGTTTATAATTTCTGTCCAGCGTACTAGGTAACTGTGTGTGTGTGTGTGTATTCTAAAGTATACTACTGTATAAAATCTTATTTAGGATTAATATTCAAATAAATTAATTTTATCAAACATATACTGTTTATTTTTATTTTATTTTTTTTTTCTTCAGACTGGTCTATGTGAGCTTCAGGCTGACCTCCAACTCAGAGATCTACCTACCTCTGTCTCAAGTACTGTGACTAAAGGTAATGCCACCATAGCTGCTCCTCTTTTCCTTTTCAACTGAATAAATGAGCTGTGGATTTTTTTGGTGAATAGCATGTAGGTGGTAATGATCAATCATGTATCTCTGTGAATTAACATAGAATCTGTTTACATCATTGTTAAGGAAGAGAAGTAGTTTCACTTAATGAAAACCACAACCCTGAAGGACTACATAGGGGAAAACTAATTTGGGATGAATGCTGGCAGAGAATAAGTATAGATACAGTTGAGAATCCAGAACATAAACTTAGTTGCCAAGTGGTAGAAACCTTGAACTGTAGACTGGGATGGGAATGACTGAATAATCAAGAAGTAGAACTAGTCGAGGACTGAGAATCTGTCACACTTACATGAAGACATAGATGATAATAAGTTTAGTTTAATACTAATTATGGAAGAAAGATTCTCTGGGTTGACATGTGAGTAGGAAGATCGCAGGGTGTGTTTAGGGAAACCCTTGTAGACATTTGGATGTAAACACAGTGAGACAGAGAGGTCTCACAACAAGTTGATTGCATTCTCCACTGTATGTATTTATGGGTCTCAGAGTCATTAAAATCTGTGTGCAAGCTAAATATTTGGTGTTTGGTTGAAATAAGGTATAACTGTTTCTTTTGTTCTTAAAGTTCTTTCCTCTGTCACCACTACTCTGTTAGTTACACTAAGCTGCATACTTCCACAGGAGAGTACAGAGGTGATTATACCAAAGTTAATAGCACATTCTTTGTTTCTTCCTTTAGAATAATAGGTATGTAGTAAATAGATTCCATCTTTAGGACAGAAAGCATGATCTAGTAACTGGAGTGATTTAAATAGTGCTCAGTTGTATAAATAAAAGTAAATAAAAATTCTTGTCACAATTAATTTTGATAATAGAATCTAAAATAATATGCATTGACTTGGGTTTTGGTCAGAAACAAGATGCATTGTTCCTTGAGGTTAATATTGGTTTTATCTCCAATCAATATTTACCCCACAATTCAATACACGTGTGTCTGCCTTTAAGCCTAGTCAATATCTGCTTAATGTCTGCAACTTGTTTCTTATTAGTGCATTTGGAACATCCTGATGGCCTTGAGGAAGTCTGGAGGGTTGGAGTGTTCTGCATTCTTATACTGTCTCTACTGTCAATCTTTAAACAGGAGAGCTATACAACATGGCTGCTCCTAGCATAGATACTTCTCCTGAAGCTTTCAGAAACCCTAATGAGAAAAATAATGGATGATTAGAAACTATGATTTTTCAGACTTTTCTTTGGGACAGTAGATTAAAGGTGACTCTGTCAGAGAAATTTAATTTGAGAATATGAGAATTCAAAGTTATGTCCACAGCTATTTTATAAAGCATTACTAGTTTACATACCTAATTATTTTAGAATTGCTTGTGGCTGATTATCTTTTATTCATGAATAACACACTAGAACCTTTTAAATTAATTTCTGTATGTACTATTCTTCAGGACTTAGATTTTTCTAGTATAAAATGATCTTCAGCACATATTCCTAGGAACTCTTGTGGCTGACCTCCTTGGATCCCCCTGGACTTTATTTTGTTTCTATCCCTTCATACACTGAATAGCATGAATTAATACTGGAAACTTTCTATGCACAATTTAAGCAACTTGGAGTGAGGTCACAGAAACATTATTTGAATGGTATTAATTTAACTTTAATATTGTTTAAAATAGACCAGATTAGAACTGAGTGGAACAGGAAAGTTCTATTCTTACCCCACAATCAAATAATGGAACCTAGTAGGGGATTCATTCTCAAGGTTATAATATATTTTGATTGCATGTAACATTAATCAAAACATCTTTTGAATATTATGGATATGGACATTTTTGTTTTGGATTTTTCGAGACAGGGTTTCTCTGTAGTTTTTGATTCCTGTCCTGGAACTAGCTCTTATAGACCAGGCTAGCCTCGAACTCACAGAGATCTGCGTGCCTCTGCCTCCCGAGTGCTGGGATTAAAGGCGTGCACCACCACCGCCCGGCTGGATATGGACATTTTTATAATGTAAAAATAATATTGAGATTTGGGAGGGTAGAGAAGAATATAAGAAAGGATGTCAAAGGACTAAAATCCAGACTCAACAAAGAAAGGTTAAAGGGATTAGAGTTATTTAAGCTTGTCATAAATAACAAAAAGTCATGAAATTGTGATCATAAGTTTATGAAGGATGTTTAAATGATAAGACCATAAAGGAAGTTTTCTGTTTGTCAGAACAAAAGCAAGCAAGAAAATTGTGTTGAATCAGAGAGTAACATAGTTGGAGGGTGTTTAACCAGAAATATATTTTGGAGGTTTTGTTATGGTGTAGGAGGTTCTTCTGTTCATGTGTTGCTTTCATTGGTTAATGAATAAAGAAAGTGCCTTGGCCTAATAGGGGCAGAACTTAGTTAGGTGGAGAAGACAGAACTGAATTCTGGAAGGGAGTCAGAGAGCCATGATCAAGATGCCAGGTTCAGACATGCTGAATCTTTTTCAGTAAGTCACTGCCAGATGGCATTAAACAGGTTAATAGAAATGGGTTAAATCAAGATGTGAGAGTTAGCCAATAAGAAGCTAGAACAAATGGGCCAAGCAGTGTTTTGATTAATATAGTTTCTGTGTGGTTATTTCAGGGTTAAGCTAGCTGAGAGGTCAAGCAAGCCCTGTTCCCTGCAACAATTGGTGGCCCAACATGGACAACTAACTTCATGTAAAACCTAAGAGGGCTTAAAAAGGAATTGCAAAAAAAATACAGAGTTTAACACAACTTCTTGCTCTTTGCTACTGCCTGCCGCAGCTCCTAGAGAGATTTTCCTGATTCAGTGTAGCAGTAAAAAAGCTGCTGTGGTTTTGAAATGCTGGATTTCTGGGCTATGCTGCTCATGCGAACTCTGGCTCTTTTGGAAGACCAAGCACTTGAATGGGGGTTATGAGCATCATGCTGCATTCAGCCTGCTTGAAGGCAACTTGGACTGGTGGTGTTCTTGGAATTGGGGCACCATGCATGGTTCAGAGGCACAATTGGCTCCAGCTCCACCATGCTGGACTGTGCAGAGCATGAGTAGCAACTACCATATTTACCATAATAACAGCGCAATTTAATTTTTAGACATTGCAGGCAAACATGTGTTACTGTATTACCCTCACGAATGACACAACTTAAGTCTTTTAAGAAGTGCTTAGTATTTTTAGAAGTGATCCTGGACAATAAAGAATCACAGATACAAAATAGGACAGATTCAGGCATAAAAGACCTCTAAATGGGCCACAATGTTGGATAAACGTACCTAGGCTTGAGAGAGAAAAGAAAAAAGTATAGAGAGTCATAAAATAAAGTTAACACTTAAAAGAAAAAGATAAATTGTTTAAAGAGACAGGGTAAACTAATAGAGTAAAATCAAGCCACGTAAAAATGAAAAATTCACAGAGAGTCTGGATTCTGTATATTATTGTGTTTTCTTTCAATTTCTTGACTCTGAAGGAGCTAAGTACAGAGAGACATTTCATTGTATGGCCTGTTAAGCCAAATGAGCATGTAAAGTTATCATGACTTCAGAATTTGTGTCTAAGGATATGGTTCTTTGGAGAAGAGGTTCTTCTTTTGTTTCCACAGAAGATGAGAATCTGTGGATTGCTTCTACACCAATATGGTTTCATGGATCAAGGCCTCCTGAAAGGTTTCCATGGACTCCTTCAAAAAATTACTTCATTAAACTGATGACTGAGATGAACCTGGCATGCAGGATACACCATAAAATACCTGATTAACAGCACCCCAATACAGCAGGAATCATTTTGGAGAGAAAAAACTATTTTATTTTTATAAAACAAATATTGTTTATAAATGTTCTTTTATATTTAAAGGGGGATATGATATAGAGATGAATAATTTGCATTG
>NC_022026.1:34780145-34781433 GCF_000317375.1 Microtus ochrogaster
TCATAAAAGAGTCTGTGAGACATTCTTCAGGATATTGAAGAAAGTTATTGAACTGTTTTTTGAAATCTCCTGCTTCGAGAAGGAGTCTGCTGGATACTATGGGCCTGTATGCTGAAGGTAGATGCCCCAATGGTACAGAAGAACCTTGGGTTACTGTACAGGCAGTGAGATGTCTTTGTCATTTCTAGAGTTTTGGAAGTTGCTTACAATGAACTTCATTTTTACTTAGGTAATATTATATCCCTCTAGTGTCTTTGATGGAATTGAAGAATTTATACTTATAGTTATATTTTGCTTAGTTATGATAAAAGATAAAGTAGATATAAATATTATAACTGTAATTCTTGCTTGATAACTGTTTTATTATATGTAATTTTACTATTGTAAAGTTAAAGCCTTCCTTTTGTTTAAACAGAAAAGGAGAAATGGTGTAGGAGGTTTTTCTGTTCATGTGTTGCTTTCATTGGTTAATGAATAAAGAAACTGCCTTGTCCTGATAGGCGCAGAACTTAGGTAGGTGGAGAAGACAGAACTGAATTCTGGGAGGAAGAAAGCAGAGTCAGAGAGCTGCCATGAAGATGCCAGAGTCAGACCTGCTGAATTTTCCCAGTAAGTCACTGCCACATGGCAACATATAGATTAATAGAAATGAGTTAAATCAAGATGTGAGACTTAGCTAATTAGAGGATAGAGCAAATGGGCCAGCTGTGTTTTAATTAATACAGTTTCTGTGTGGTTATTTCAGGTGTATGTTAGCTGGGTGGCAGGGATAAACAAGCAGCCCTCTCTCTCTTGCAACATTGGTATAAGAATTTAAATAATTCCAATGTATACTTTTAGCTCCTTTATCAAAAATCAGGTGTTCATAGGTTTGTGGGTTAAAGTCAGAGTCTTCTATTCATTTCCATTGGATCTTCAACAAATTGTGCGGGCAAAACTGAATGTCAATCTGTAGAATAATGAAAATAGACGCATATCTATCACCATGCACAAAACTCAAGTCCAAATGGATTAAAGACCTCAATATCAGTCCGAACACACTGAACCTGGTAGAAAAGAAAGTGGGAAGTACTCTACAACACATGGGCACAGGAGACCACTTCCTACGTATAAGCCCTGCAGCACAGACATTAAGGGCCTCATTGAATAAATGGGACCTCCTGAGACTTAGAAACTTCTGTAAAGCAAAGGACACTGTCACTAAGACAAAAAGGCAACCCACTTACTGGGAGAAAATCTTCACCAACCCCGCAACTGACAAAGGTCTGATCTCCAAAATATATAAAGA
>NC_022026.1:34782489-34787890 GCF_000317375.1 Microtus ochrogaster
CTAGGCAGTTTGGATGCTCACCTTACTAAACCTGGATGGAGGTGGGCGGTCCTTGGACTTCCCATAGGTCAGGGAACCCTGATTGCTCTTAGAGCTGATGAGGCAGGGGGACTTGATCGTGGGAGGGGCAGGGAAATGGGAGGCCGTGGCGGGGAGGAGGAAGAAATCCTTAATAAATAAATAAAGTAAAAAAAAAGAATTTAAATAATTGACTATTGTTCATTTATAGATTTAATTGTTAATATGCCAATATCATTTTTTCTTTTGAGACAGAGTCTTAATACACAACCCTGGTTTGCTTCAAACTCAGAGATGCATCTGTCTCTACCTCCTAAATGTTGAGATTAAGGCATATACCACAACACCAGAACACAGCAGGTTTCATTATGTATAAGGCCACCAAAAAACTATTGTATTAAAAACAAGAATTAGTACCTTTTTCCTGAAATTTAGTACCTCTTTACTTGGAAAATTCATTAAATCTCAATTTGATTCAGTGTTCTACCCATAATAAGAGTCTAACAATGCTGACTATCTTGGAGTATGTTTCCCTAGTCATCAGTTTTTAATTTAGTCATGTTAGTTTGCTGTGGTCAATGGCTTGTCATAGTATATAACATGACTGAAACATATAAATCTTTTCTACCATTCTGCTTGTTCTTTTACCATGAATATAAGCATAGATTGCCATGCTCACCTCTAGAAAAGGTTAGACCACTTGATTGGAGCAAACCACCACTTCCTGGCTAACCCTAGTTCAGATACCTGCTAGTCCAGTTCCAGATCCCTGAGCAAGACTAGCTGAAAATGGAGGAAAGTGTGTAGCTATGCTTTACACCCTTGTACCAATGTTTTACTCAACAGTAGACTCATGGTTGTAATGACTGTTGTTTTCAGCACTAAGATTTGGAATGATGTCAGAGCCCTTTTTTTTTTGGTTGTTGTTTCAATAGCTACTATCTGAGTACCTCAGCTTAGTACTTGCCTTTAACAAGTTTTAATTTATTTTATGAACAAAACACAATACTTTATAAGTTTATCTAAACTGTTAGAAATGCCACTATGAAGAAAATCTTGAGTGACTATTTCTGTTTGGTGTCATGTAGATATCACTTTTGCAGTGAGCTGGGAAATAGCAAATCCTTCACAAAGAGTTCTTATACTTTTGCATATTAATTGCAAGTAAAACTTTCTCCCACTAATGCTAATATGAATTATGGGTGTGTGCTGAAGCAAAATGTATTCCATGACCATGAGACTAATGAATTATTTTAGTAACTCAAAGTCTCATCTTTTTATTAGCTTTCCACTCATTACCTTATGTATTTTGCTTTTTGTAGTGAGTGCAAAGGGAAACATCTAAACATTCACTGGCTTGCCCATAAAATAATCTGAATTTTATAATGCAGCCTTAAAACTATACATATATTGAGGGGTATCTTAAAAATGCCTGACCATTCATTTTATATTATATTTCTTCAAAACTGTCAACCTTGATTTATTGCCTTCAAATTTTCTTTTGATTAATGCAAATCATGTGTTCATTTATCAAATTTCTTTTCAGCATCTTCATTGATACTGTTCACTTTCTTGTCATATGCTACTAAAATCTATTTTTTGTTGATATTCAGTTATATAAATGCAAGTAATAGACATTGCCTTCTCAAATATTCTGCTTTCCCTGTAATCAATATTCACAATGTTCATAACACATATTGATTTATTAGTAACTAGATTCAGTTTGGAATTTTAAATTCGGGGGAGGCTATGAATCAAGAGACACAGTAAGTGTCACATAGGCTATCACAAATCTTTAAACTATAGCTTTATGTTTCTATATAGAAATTAAGTTATAATTAAATAATTCTAAGAACTTATGAAATATATAGCACTATATGTGTTAATAAAACAAGTACTTTTGTATATTGTAGAGAAAATATTTCCATCCACTTGAGGATAACTTAAAAATAATTCAATGATGTTAAACAAATAGTGGAATATAGGGAATATGGGAAGAAAAAGATAATAATAGCATTTATTAACATAAACAAATTCTACCTAACATCCAAATATTTTTCCCACTGATCTCAGTTATGCTGTTTTATTCATAAAGTATTACACATGAAGAAGAAATAAGGCTATAGAAAAAGGATAATATTGGCTTAAGGAAAGCTTATTTTTAGAAGGAATAACTGATAATATTTATAATTAGAGTGGAAATTCATAAAGAGTCTGAGGATACCGATGCAAGAAGTATCCTCAGATACTGTAGTAAGGTCTATCAGTAGCTGCACCACAGGCACTCTGTTCCACTGTCTTTGATTTGCTGACCTGATATTTAATTTACTTGAATCTGACTCCCAGTCTTATGTGTTGCTAATGTGTATTTGGGAAAGCAATTAATGACTCCTAACTTGGTCATTTCAGTTTCAGTCCCTTTGTAGCACTTTACTGAAAGTGGTCTCCTGCTTACTAACCTCCAGTGGACATTATAGTAGCACTCTCTTATCCTCCCTTGAACATTCCTTTTGTTCTTCTTTGTTAGCTTTGGTGTGTTTCCATCAATTATATCTTTTAGTTGTTTTGTAAATCTTTCATATACATAATTTTAGGTTTAGTTTTATTACCTCCTTTGCACATCATTAAACTGGAATCTTTGGCTGTTTTAGGACTTTCTAACTTCAGAGACAAAAACATCATTTTGATTATTACATTTAATTAGTGAGTTCATCAATATTATATGGAAAAAATCAAGGTGTAAGAAATTTGTATTTTGTAATCAGTTAAATGTTTGTAAATAAATCAGAAATGCTATGTTAAAAGCATGATGGATTTAGGAATACATCTAATAAAAAATGTGACAGACACCATTACACCTGAAACAACAATAGATTTATGAGTGCACTGCAAAAATTTTAAATGAATGGGGGAAAACATGTTTCTGGATTGTTTAGAAGGCAGAACATTGTTACAATGTCAATTCTTTTAAAATTGATCCACAGAGTAAATGTAATCCCAATCAAATCCCTGCAGAGTATGTTTGCATGTGTAAATTGCTTAGCTGATTATAAAATTTGTATTGAAATGCAAAAGCTGTGAATAGTCAATGCTATCTTGAAGGAAGAAAAATAACATTAGAGGAGTTGCACTAGGATTTTCCAAGACAGCCTATAAACCTTTAATGATTAAGACAGTGAAGTATTGATAAAAGAATTGACCAATAGTCCAATAGCATGGAAAGGGAGGTACAGAAATAGCCTACATGGAGTCACTTGATTTGTACCTGATTACAGTGTAATTAAGTAAGGGGTAAATAGTCCTTTTAAAAAAAATGTCACACTAATTGCATTTTTTATGAGAGGAAGTGGTCTTTGATACCCATGTCAAGCCACACACAAAATATTATTGAAATGGATTGTTGACAGAGGTTTTTGTCCTTCCTGGTCCTGTAGCCATTAAGTGCCAAAGAAACACATTGAGTCTTACATTAATTATAAACTTCTCAGCCTATTAGCTTAGGCTTCTTATTAACTTATATCTTACAATAACCCATAACTTTTGTCTGTGTTAACCACATGGCTTGGTACCCTTTATCACTAAGGCATTCTCATCTTCATCTTCCTTCCTCTGTGTCTGGGTGACAATAACAGACTGCTCCTTTCCTCTTCCCAGAATTCTCCTGTTCTGGTTGTCCCACCTATGCTTCCTGCCTGGCTACTGGCCAGTCAGTATTTTATTAAACCAATACAAATGACAAATCTTTACAGGGTACAAGACCATTGTCCCACAGCAATGGAGCAGCAAATTAAAAGTAAAAACTAGAACAATTGAACTAGTAGAATAAAGCTGACTAAGATCCGTGGTGTGAAACCCAGGAGCCTGCAACCTTTCCTTGTGAATGATGTGTTAATGGAAGGCAGCCAGACCATTCATTCATGCATTCTTTAGGATTGCTTTTACATAACACTTGCAGTTAATTTGATGTTATGACTTGCAAAAACATGTCTATTTATAATTTGGCAAAATCTGTTCTAGAAGAAAACATAGGTTTAACATCTTGTGACTATGGAGTGATTGTTTGAGTATATTACATTGAGAGAAAAATAACAAAATTTAACCATCCAAGGTTAAAAGAAGAAAAATGATAACTATTAAATTAGGAACATCTTTACTGGGAATTAAATACAAAATATAATAAAAAATTTGAAGAGATAATTAGGCAAAAGATGATCCAGCTTTAAAATGAGAAAAGGATTTTAACAGTCATATAAAGAACTGTGATGAATTTGTCATTAAGGAAATTAAAAGCAAATCCACAGCATAATAACTATTTCATATCAGGTAGGATAGCTATAAAAATATTAAAAAATGGCAAATATATGGAGAAGGTGCCATCTTTCTATGCTGTTATTTGAAATGTGAACTGAACTAAGCAAGAGATTATACAATCCAATATTCTATTTATATGTATATTCCTAGAATAAAAAATTTGCTCACATATAACCTCCTATGAATATTTATACTAATAACATTTATAATAGTCATACTTTTGAAGTGATGCAAATGTCTATTATTCCATTAATGGATAGAAAGTATATCCATACAATATTATTTTTTATGTTTCTTCCTCCCTGTTTCCCTCTGCGCCCTCTTCCTTCCTCCCTCCATACACCCCTGCTTTCTTTCTTTCTTTCTTTCTTTCTTTCTTTCTTTCTTTCTTTCTTATTTTCTTTTTTTCTTTCTTTCTTTCTTTCTTTCTTTCTTTCTTTCTTTCTTTCTTTCTTTCTTTCTTTCTCAAGGTCTCACTATATAGCTCTGGTTGGCCTAGAACTCTCTATATAGATCAGGCTGGCCTTGAACTGGGAATAAAGGCATAAATCACTATGCCTAATCTTAAGTTTCTTTTTCTTCAGCTGTGCATACACACATGAAATTGTTCATATTAATGGAGGAGTCTGTTATATTTTGATGTGTACATATACTATATAATGTTTAATTCATATTGAACATATTTTCTTTGAAGGCGTAAGTCACAAATAATGCCACAGCAGTTTGGAATTATGATTAATAGGGTGGTATTTATTTAAAGGGGAAAAAACTTACAGATCACAGTCAGCCCTCTGCGCAACCAGGAAGGGAGTCTAGTCGCTGGTGGAGAAGGAAGTGAAGAGAGAGAGGAGAGGGAAGTGGCCACTTTTTTAAAAGGAGAGAGACCACGCCCCAATGGGCGGGTATCTCAGTGGCTATAGGCTGGAGGAGCGGAAGGACCTCCCACAACACCTCCCCCTTTTGTTTAAGTAAGAAAGTTCTAAACCTACTATGAAATTATACACAATAAGTACAAATATCCTATTCTAACTAGCTTAGGTCTTGTATAATAAATAACTTGGCCAAGTCATGA